>NW_016161464.1:36591-46662 GCF_001687245.7 Rhagoletis zephyria | reverse complement strand
GTCGCTACCAACATAAGTACTTCGTGACCAACACCACTGGAATTGGTCCCAAGCAGCTTACCACAGCAAACCCGAGGCAGCCGTCAACAACCACAAAGCCGAAAGCGGAATCAATACTGTGCTATAACTGCTCACGGAAAGGGCATATGAAGCCCAATTGCCCATATCCAATACGCCCGGATGGATCTTGCTTCCGCTGCTGGCGCATGGGCCATGACCACCGCTCTTGCCCGAATCCGGCAAAAATCTTAAAACCACGGGATGACGTGGCCTTTGTTACGGATGACGCAGACTATGAGGGAGACGCCATCGGCGCCTTTAACTTTGTAAGTATAGAATTTAAGACGACTAGGGAAACAATATGTGACAAAGTATTTTCTCTCTTTGACACCGGTAGTCCGGTTAGCTTCATAAAGGCGTCACTTGTCCCAAAAGAGTTGGTAGAAGAGCAGGCCATTGGAGCTGTGTCAAAATATAAAGGCATTGGAGGAAATAATTTAATTATAATAAAACAAGTGAAATGTAGAATTCAGTTCTTAAATAAATCAAACGAAGTTGAATTAAATGTTATACCAAATGAGAGTATGATTATACCAATTATTTTGGGACGTGACTTCCTCCGTACATTCAATATTGAATTGCGAAATAGTGTAAGAAGATACACTAAGAGAAACTTATTAGAAATAAGAGATAATGTTAATTGTAATATGCCTAAGATGATTCAATCAGTAACTGGTTCCGACGTACACCCTGCCGTTATGATGCCGAAACAACCTGGCGATGAATTCTACCAAAGTAAAACCAATTCCGTGAATCCCCACGAGCCTAATGACCCCACCGCCGCTGACGTACCCGACATTTTCGCCATCGATGTTTCTCACGACGATAAAGACGTTGACATAGACCCCAAACTGGCCAAAGACCAGCGTGACGAATTAGAACGACTCATTGACGATGCCTATTTTAACCACAACATAAAACCCGAACCGTTCAACTACGAAATGAAGATACATTTAACTACTGACGTGCCTTTTCATTGCGCCCCACGCAGACTCTCCTACGCTGAGCGAAGCCAGGTGCAATCTATCGTAGACGAATTGCGCCAAGAAGGGATAATAAGACCCAGCAACTCTCCGTACGCCTCCGCAATCGTACTGGTAAAAAAGAAGAACGGCAAAATACGATTGTGTGTAGACTACCGGGCATTAAACAAATTAACCGTGAGGGATAATTACCCTTTACCCTTGATCGACGACTGCATTGAATACTTGGAGAATAAGAAATTCTTCTCGGTGCTTGATCTGAAGAGTGGATTTCACCAGGTGCAGATGGCCCCTGAGTCAATCAAACTTACCGCATTTGTTACCCCCAATGGTCAATACGAGTACCTGAAAATGCCTTTCGGACTGAAAAACTCACCCGCAGTATTCCAACGTTTTATAAATAGTATCTTCCGAGATATGATTGATGATAGAAAGATCATCATTTACATGGATGACATCCTTGTTGCAACCGAGGAATTCGAAGAACACAAAGATTTATTGAAAGCTGTACTAGAACGACTCGCCGGACGGGCTTTGGAACTCAACCTCGCTAAATGTAGGTTCGGGTATGACGAAATCGACTACCTAGGCTATACGGTGAGTCGTACGGGAATACGCCCGAACGGCTCCCACATCAAGAGCATACAAAATTTTCCAATACCCTCTAATCCAAAACAACTGCAGTCATGCATTGGCCTATTCTCATACTTTCGCCGCTTCGTGCCGTCTTTCTCCCAGATCGCCAAACCACTGCAGAACCTACTTAGAAGAAATTCGCAATTTGACTTCGACGAAAAATGCCTTGACGCCTTCCTTGAGCTTAAGTCCAGATTAGTGCAAAGTCCAGTTCTAGCTATATATAGTCCTGGGCGAGAAACGGAACTTCATTGCGATGCTAGTAGCATAGGTTTTGGTTCAGTATTGCTGCAGCGTCAAGATGACAAGAAACTTCACCCCATTTCATACTTTTCAAAAACTGCCTCAAGTGCCGAATCAAAATACCATAGTTTTGAGCTAGAGACCCTATCTATAATATACGCGTTGAGGAGGTTCAGACCCTATTTGGGGGGTATACCCTTCACAATAGTCACAGACTGCAATTCACTGACAATGACTCTTGAGAAAAAACAATTAAATCCTCGAATAGCTAGATGGGCTCTTGAGCTCGAAAATTATAGTTACCAAATAAAGCATAGACGGGGAGTTTCCATGGGCCATGTCGATGCACTAAGTAGGCGACAAATTGCATCAATCATAAACTTAGACGACGTTGAGTTCCAATTACAGGTGGCTCAGGAGCGCGATACAAATATTGAATCATTGCGAAGTCGCTTAGAATACGAAGATTTAAAGGACTACGACTTAGTGGACGGACTTGTGTATAGGAAAAGACCAAATGGCAAGAAAGCACTATACGTACCTTACGAGATGGAGAACAACGTAATACAACTGATACATGAGAAGTTGGGCCATCTATCAGTTGAGAAAACTCTTAACAAATTGTGTATGTACTACTGGTTTCCAAATATGCGAATGAAAATAGAGAAGTTCATCAGAAACTGCCTGAAATGCATCATGTACGCTACTCCTCCGCAAGCTAGGGAGAGAACATTGCATGTCATCCCTAAAACCCCACTGCCGTTCGACACTATCCATATAGACCACTTCGGACCGCTGCCGTCGATCAGGTCCAAACGGAAACACATCCTAGTAGTAGTTGATGCCTTTACAAAATTCGTCAAACTTTACCCAACCAACTCTACCAGTACTCGGGAGGTCATCGCTGCTCTCGAGAAATATTTCAGCTACTATAGCCGACCAAGACGGATCGTGAGTGATAGAGGGACTTGTTTCACCTCTATGGAGTTCAGTGCATTTTTGATGAGGCAAAACGTAAGCCACGTAAAAGTAGCCGTTGCCTCTCCGCAAGCCAACGGACAGGTGGAGAGAGTGAATAGGATATTGAAATCTATGTTAGGGAAGCTGACCGATGAAATAAATCATGACGACTGGGTCAAGAGGCTACTTGAAGTGGAGTATGCCATAAATAACTCAACCCATAGCACTTGCCGAGATACGCCTAGCCGCCTTTTGTTCGGTGTCGAGCAGAGGGGAGTTGTTGTGGACGAGTTCACTGAATTTTTTCAGGATAAAATATGCCCTGACGAAGGACGGGACTTGGAGAAAATACGTAGAGACGCATCCAACTCCATCATAGCTAAGCAGGAGTACGATACTAAGCGATCCCACAAGGGACAAACCGAGACCAAGACGTACAGTGTAGGTGACTACGTCGTCGTAAGGAATGTCGATACAACCGTCGGAAGTAACAAGAAACTCATACCGCAGTATAAGGGCCCCTACGTGATTCACAAAACATTGGGAAATGATAGATATGTCATTAGAGACATAAATAATTGCCAGCTGACCCAACTCCCGTATGACGGGGTGATTGAAGCCCACCGAATAAGGAGATGGCGCCAGCCGCCCGAAGAGTGTACCGACGAACCAGAGCGCGATCCTCTGCAGATCGATTAGTTGCTTTAGGACCTATCTATGATCGAGGTCGATCCCTTATCAGGATTGGCCGAGTTGTAAAGTTGCAAATTGTAAACATAGCATAAGTATATAATATTAGTAAGCGTAGTGTAAACATAGTGTAATCCTGTAATATTAGGAAATATGATACATGCAACTCTGTGGAATAAAGGATGATGGCCGGCAGGGTTTTCACTTCCGGTTGACCATACAAAAGCGAACGTGGTGTTTTATTAGCAATCAAGATTAAAGTCACTGTAATCTTCTTTTTACATCGGGAAAAATCGATCTTTATAATTGCAATATTTAATTTATGCTATCAATTAAATTAAATTAAAATTTTCAAATAGGTGGAAACCTTCCCCAAAGATATTTGCAGCTGTAAGCCTTTGTAAATTTCTTTCATTTGACAGCCATATTGCAGAATTCACTTTACCGTATCAATTGACCTAAACNAATATTTGCAGCTGTAAGCCTTTGTAAATTTCTTTCATTTGACAGCCATATTGCAGAATTCACTTTACCGTATCAATCGACCTAAACTGCAATTTTAAACACAGGTGGCAACTCTCTAATTTTTTCTTCTATATTGGAAGCTACATCTCTAGCGATACATCTGTGAAAACTGCATTCAATTCCATGTTATCGACTGATGCGCGTACAAATATACAGACAGACAGAGATTCAAAAATTCTAAAATCTGTAGCTTTAATAAAAACCCACCATATTAATTTTTCTTTAATATCTATAAGGTACAGACATCGATCTGTTACAATTTTATTATATGTATAGATGTAGATATAGATTTCATTTATTTTATCAATTTAATACAATAAAATTTTTCAAACAGGTGGCAGCCCTCCCTAAAAATATTTTCGACAATAAAATTTACTAAACCCCTTCAGTTTGATACCTATATTGTAATATTCAATTTATCTTATAAATTAAATTAAATGTAAATTTTCAAACAGGTGGCAGCCCTCCCTAAAAATATTTTCGACAATAAAATTTACTAAACCCCTTCAGTTTGATACCTATATTGTAATATTCAATTTATCTTATAAATTAAATTAAATGTAAATTTTCAAACAGGTGGCAACTCTAAAAAAAATAAATTTGGCTGTAAGCGTTCTCTAGCCTCTTTCTTTTGATGCCCATATTGCAATATTCTCTTTTTCTTATCAATTTACTTAAACTCCAATTTTCAAACAGGTGGCAACTCTCCAATTTTTTTCTTCCTATATTTTAAGTTAGACCTCTAGCCATACATCGGTGAAAACTGCATTCAAATCCATGTATTCGTTTTCGAGTGATGCGCGAACAAACATACAGACAGACAGACAGACAGACAAAAATTCTAAAAATGGTTGATTTGGCTTCTGGTGCTCTAATAAAGACCCCCCACATTAATTTTTCTATAATATCTATAATGGACAGACATCGACCTGTTACAATTTTATTATATGTATAGATAACAAACACAATGTAAATCCGCTTTCTAAACTTGGTGCAAAAATTATAAAAAAAACTGGAAAAATCAACGCGATTTTTTAATGCGCTATTAAACTAAAAAACTCTGACAAATCTCAATAAAAAAATGAAAAGATAAAAATAGCCAAAATTGATCAAAACGTTGCTGGCTTAATTAACTGATCGCAAGTGTACATTATACTTTCACTATATCATATGTATGTATGTAAAGACCCTGCAAACCAAAGTTCCCGAAATCTTAACGAAATCTTTAGGAGTATCTGATTTCTGTAACGATTTTTTTCCGAATCTTCAAAGAAAATTATATGAAGTGGTTGACACGAGCTCGTCAAGAAATTTCTGTACGAAAAATAGAGAAAATTTTGAAAAAATTCTGCAAGAAATTCTTCACATAGCATCATTATTTTCATTTTTTTACCGATTTTTTCCGAAATTTCATAAAAGAATCGAAATGTGCACAGTTTATTTCATTTTAAAAAATTCGGCAAAAAATCGGATATCTTTACGAATTTTTTAAAATTTCTCTNGAGGTAATACTTTTTTCGGAGTTGGTCTTTTTGACAGCTGTTACTTGATTTATACTCAGTTTGGTTTGCCATTTCATAATGAACAGACTTACTCCGGAACAACGTTTGCAAATCGTGCAAACTAATACCAAAATAATGGTTCGGTTCGAGTGACGCATCGCGCGCTGCGTCCAATATTCGGTCGACATAATCGCCCAGCAGAGTCGTTAATTCGAGCAACAATGGATCGGTTTCGCACCACGTTTACTCTAGTGGATAATGCGCATCCTCAGAGATGTCGTACAGTGCGCACCGAAGACGCTATTGTTGCTGTGGAGCAGAGTATCGCAGAAGACCCAAATGTCAATGGGGAACGCTATAGAGCCAAGATTAATGACTTTTTTCCTGCTTGAATTGGAGGATGTTGATGTGGACGACCTTTGGTTCCAACAAGACGGCGCTACATGCCATACAGCTAACGAAACCATCAATTTATTGAAGGAAACTTTTGGTAAGCGCATTATCTTGCGCTGTCGCTTGTCTACACAGATAAGCCCGAGACGATCGACGCCTTGGAAGAGAATATTCGGCGCGTTGTTGCTGACATACGACCCCCAAATGCTTCAAAAAGTGGTCGAAAATTGGGCCACTCGGCTGGAATTTATTCTAGCCAGCCGCGGCGGTCACTTGCCCTAAATCAGTTTTAAAACATAACGGCAAACTTTTATCTTTATAATAAAGCTAAATTCTTGGCCATAACATTAAACTATATGCGTTTTTTGCTTCATGAAAACCACATATCTAAAAAAAAACCCCTTTATGTTAATCACCACTTAGCCTTTGCAATGACACATTTGAGAATAAACCTTAGGCTTGGTTTGAAATTACAGACGGATTAGCCGTTCGTGTCCGGACACTTTTTGTTTGTATTTTTTTAATGGTATTTTCCCACTCTGTCTCACTGAGAGCGCAAGAAAAATGTGGTGAACTCTCTTTGTTCCAATCAAATTGATTTTGATTTTCTGTTCGAACGGCTTTCTCTTTTTTATGGGTTTCGTAGCGAATTGCATTTATTATTCGCTCATATGGTACATCTATACCTTCATTGGATTTTTTTTGTACATACTTTTGTAACATCAAATACTAGTAATATTAAAATATATGTACATACATATGTACATTCTTAAGTGCTTATAGAAAAATAGAATACAATGCTTAGTGGTACAGCTGTACCAAAAATGTTCGTAGAAAGAGTGGGGAAAGGTTAATTTCTGAGCATTCGCTCTTAAAGAGAAAACGATCCAAAAAAGTAAGTGAACGCAAAACCAGTAAACATTTCCTAGTTTCATGAACAGCTGTTTAATTTGTTGTTCAATCGCAGCAATTTTCTAATAAAAACAGTATTTAAAATCTTATTATATATTCAAATAGGGTTATTTTGTCAATTTCAACTATACAAAGCCGAAGGAATTGTTTCTTTATTAGCGTGAATTGCACCCAGCAACATGCGATCAGCTGTTTTTTTTCATCGGAAATTTTTGCAATGGTAATTGTTCGCAACTTCCCCTCCAAGTGAACTGTCATTTTGCTCTCTAAATTTCCCCTACTTTGCAAGTTTTTTGGAAACATGAACACCAAAACGTGATAATTTGTGACAATTGCTCCAAATTATTTGCTACGTGAATACGCATATTGGTTTCACTTTGGATACAATAAAATAACAATTTTATTCACTTGAGTATCAATTTAAAATTAAATGAAACAAAACGAAATAAAGTCATACATAAAGTATAAACAGAATCAAATCGCTCAGAGAAATTCGTTGGAAGACAGTTCGCTGCCAAAATTAAAACACACTGCAGTATATGAGATTGCCCACAACCAAAGTGGCGACGAAGTTCGTCTGTCGAAATTCGGCAAGAATAAATTTATTTTTAATTTTGCCGCTGCCGCCGGTCACAAAATCAGCTCTCAGTGGAAAAGTAGCTTTGTTTCCCCATTTTTCTAGCAGATGGTTATCAGCAAGAGTCAGAATGGCAAAATTTGGTGATTCATCTTTTCGCATTTCTATTTTAATATTTTTTGCTTGCCATTCAATTGATGTGATTTTCCTTTTTGTTCTGTTTTACTGGGCGANGTTATCAGCAAGAGTCAGAATGGCAAAATTTGGTGATTCATCTTTTCGCATTTCTATTTTAATATTTTTTGTTTGCCATTCAATTGATGTGATTTTCCTTTTTGTTCTGTTTTACTGGGCGAAATGTTGCAGCGAATATCACCCGGCGGCATCGCTCCGACCGACGAAATTCGCACAGCGATTTGGTTCTGTGTATACGTATAAATATGTTTATGTACAAAATAAAATAACAATAAAAAATAAGAAATTTAATTTTTGGAAAAAGCTCATCCCCAGGAGTGAACCTGGCTCCGTTGAGTGGTACGAGTAGTACACAGTTATGACCACTGGGCTACCGCTCACACGACATTCACTGGCTTTGTTTCCTTTGTTTAGTTTACATTCACAATGGAATTTATCTGGCCGTTTTGGTCTGTGCTGTCAACGAAAATTCCACTGATCCGCATTCATTTTGAGAATTATCTCTGGACTTAATCCGGGTAAAGTGCAGTTAATTCCGAGTTAACGAGTTGATCCGGATCAACGCTGATGTCTGTATGTGTATGCTTTTATTAATCATTTCTCTTGAATTTTTAATTAGGGTTGAAGGGTGCAGACTTCTTTAAGCCTGCGTGGTCACAAGGCTGGATTAAAGTTCGCGACCAAGGCGAGTTTATAAAAGGTGGTAGCAAGAATACAAAAACAACAATTCCATGTATCTTGTTTTTGATTTTGCGGGTTAGCTGTCAAAGTTAACTCGATTTTGACGGGTGTACTGTCAAATCAGTAAAAGCAAGAACAAGGCGAAGAAATAAGCTGGTCTAACAACATCCCCTTTTTATGCACTGGCCTTGGTTCACGACTATAATATTTTAATAACAAAATTGGGTACAGCAAAACTAATGAATTTTAAATATTTAGTGTTAAATGAAGCCTTTTTTCCTAAGTATCTAATGAACAGATTCAATGGTTTTCAAAAAAGCTGCAGTTGGAAATACTTTTTACTAAAAGCTATCCTACTGATTCAACATTTAAAAAGGCAGCAGCACATTTACTCCAAAAAAAAAAATGTTGCTACCTAATAAGTAAAAACAAAAATATAAATAGTTCAAGCAATTCTTAGCCATTTATAATTCGAAATAAATGGATCGCAATTCTTTAAATTTTGATGCTAGCGAAGAACTTGGTTCAGAAAAGTTAAAATAAACGTATTCGAGCTGATTTACACTTGCAACAAAATGACTTGCATATTACGATAGTAACATTAAAAGTATCAAAGTTTTGTACCATCAAGTATTTGGTCTTCTTTAAATCTCGCGTAAATTTTTAAGCTAGGATTGACCTTATAGAAAAAATATGTTTGCATAGCTTCCGGTGNGAAGTTTTGTACCATCAAGTATTTGGTCTTCTTTAAATCTCGCGTAAATTTATAAGCTAGGATTGACCTTATAGAAAAAATATGTTTGCATAGCTTCCGGTGGACATTGCTCCCAATTATGACAGTACTATTTACAACTACAACAATTTGGATTTCTCTCATTCTCAAATTCAATGACGCCAATACGGCGACGGTATGGTTTATGTCCCGGCAGTTCCAAGGGTCTTTTAGATGGCATTCGCGGTAGACGCATATTTAGTATGTTTACGGTATATTTTCTATTTTGTTTTCCATTTGGATACCCATTTTCGTATAATGGCCGGGAGGATGCGAACGTTGTTTTACTTTGAATGCATATTAATTTCTTTTCTATTTCACTGTTGTGTTCAAGCTTTATATGTTGAAGCAGTTTTCCTTCGGTGAGAAATTCGCACTTGCAGTTGTCGCAAGCATGGCTTACCTGCTTGGTGTGTGCTATTAGATGCAAATCCAACTGATGTTGAAACATGAATTGTTCGTTACACTTATAGCAAATAAATCGACCTCCATTTTGACGATCCAGATGGTAGTCCAAGAAAACTCTAAATGAAGTCGGGATAAATTAAATTAAAAATCATATCAATTTATTGGAATGATTTATATATACAGCTAGGGTCAAAGATTTACCATAAAAATGCATAATGATATTGTTTGCAATTTATGTGTATTTATTTATTTTTAACGATTTTCATTTAAAATTGAATTGAAGCTTAAACTATGTGCACATTACAACACTTCACATAACTCAAGTGCGTTCAGACTTCCTTTCATGATTTCTATATACATTTGATTAGCATGTGTACGTATGTACGAGTGAGTGGTTTGAACTTGATTTCAAAATAAATGGTCGCATATCTTTAGGTATTGTTTGTTTCCTAAACAGTGGCAGCTAAAATAAATGACAATTCGGGGTTTTCTTCATTTGGTTATTGATTTATGATAAATTATATCATTTATATT
>NW_016161464.1:34614-36491 GCF_001687245.7 Rhagoletis zephyria | reverse complement strand
AATACTTTGTACTCACTTGCTTGTAAAAACGCTACCACATTTCTGACAATAAAACCAAGAGCTTTTGAAATGATGAACATAATCATGTAGCATTAGGTTCAACAATGTGTCAGTGAAGAAACCGCAGTCTTCGGATAAGCAAGTAAACTCTTGAGCTTTTATCTGAGCTTTTAGCCTTTCCAGAAGGTAAAGATCTGTAATTAATTGACACAAAATAGATTTAAGCTAATTTACAAAGTTCTATCGTACACACCATACTCCTTTTCACTATCAATTTGCATTGTTGGTACATCTACATTTTCATTCGAATTGCGTCTATCTAACCAATCATCAGTGTAGACTCTCCGATTTGACTCCATTGAGTCTGCTACGGAAACATCATCATCGTCATCATTGCCTAAGTCGCAACCATCTAGGTCACTATTCTCATTATCAGTGTGCCCATATATGTACTGTGACAAGCTAGTTAACACTGTTAATCTGCGCCGTAATACCGGCTTTTCCACCACTTTCGTCCTGGCTCTACTTTGAGCGCGTGTTATCCGACGACTAGCCGTTGATTTTATAAATGATCGCTGGGATCGGACAATAGATTTATTGTCATCATTTAGTGGCAGTCCTTTTTCATCTTCATTAAGATGCTGTTCCTGCCATACCTGCCTTTCTGCCAAACAAACGATGCGATGAAAATCGTGTTCATGCAAAGTACTAAATTTTTTATTGCACATATCACAAATATACTCTCGCAAATGTGTGGCACGATGCTGCCGCAACTGTGTTAAGCTATTCATCGTTGCTAAACATTCGGTGCAATGAAATTTTCGTTCTCGCTTCAACGTCTCAAAGGTGGTTTGAGAGATAAAATTGTTCACTCCATTGATTAGAAAGCGCTTGGAACTAACATTTCCTTTATTTTCTTCGCTAGTGGTAGCCAAAGATGGCAAGCTTCGTGCAAACAGATTGCGACAGCGTCTTACATGTTTGGTAAGGTGGTCTTTTCGTATATAGCTTTTACCACAGTATTGACACAATCTCTGGGTTTGCGGGAGCGAAGAACGTTTATAGTTGTTAATTTTCCCGCCAGATTCTGTAATCAAAACAGATTCAGAGCGTTCCCGAATAACTTGTAGCATTGAATGGCTGGCACCATTCTGCGAGTACGTTGAATTTGAACAAGACGATAGCTGTGAACTCGGTATGGGTCTTCCTATTAACTCAGCATTTTCCCGCAATGGCATGGAAGTTTGTAGCCCAGGAGTATACTCTGTAATCATTGATTCCAGATGTTGTATTGATGGCACGTGTACATTCTCGCTCATATCCAAATTTTTCGATTGGACAGTATTTCTATTGTCCGATGTCACAACTTTGGCAACGGATTTATCGATAATACGGTGTTTGTCAAAATACTTATTTGAAGAGGGATGGTACGGATGTTTAGATAGGGGAATGTTTGAATTGGACCCTTCAATAGAAGTTGTAAGCGAATTATTCCATATGTGCGGAACAATTCCGCTCTCTTCAGCATTTCTTATTGGTGAAGCTTGCGTCGTCTTACAAACACTATTGGCACATTTAATAGATTTAAGAGTTCTCTCTGTCTTGTGTTCAATATTTTTCTTTATTCCAAACTTGGTTTCTTCCGGACAGACATCTTTGGTATGTTCTACTTCTTCATAATTAAGCTCATTTTTCTCAGTCGTTTTCAACATAAGACCATTACTAAGTCCATATAATCGTACTCTTATATTATTTTGAACTTCTTTGATTGCTCTTGATTTAAATACGCAAGTTATACAAAGGGATGATAAACATTCATCGAGATTCTGCAAAAACAAAAAAATAGTATTCATATAAAGCTAATTATTTGCGGTTGA
>NW_016161464.1:33848-34514 GCF_001687245.7 Rhagoletis zephyria | reverse complement strand
AACATGATAATGAACACAAGCATCATACATATGAACGATGGCCCTCGGCGAACAACGGCACAACTCAAAACTGAAAACAAAAACAACTTATGAACAGGCGCATGTCTATAATACTTATCTAATCTGTGGCTAATCCTTACTAGACATATATAACGCCGTCATTAAGACTTAACACTCGACGAAACACATTTTGCACTGAAACACTTATTTTTATCACAATTTAATAAAACTTCACTAGAACCGAAGCGCAGAAAATCGAGCAGATACACTTGCTGAAGTTAAAATACGACTGAGGATACTGAATTGGAGATGGCTGAAACACAGGGAGGGAGGAAATCAAATTTTAATTTATAATACATATTCGATTTAGTTCTGACACAAACCGCATAAAAATGAATTTAAACTAATTTTATATTTTGTAATCCCAGATAAGCATGTACTAACAAAAGTATTTCACATGACTCACCCTTTCATTTGTTCGAACATTTTTGTAAGCACTTTACAGAGAACATGTATTATTAAATTTAATTTTTTATGCGGTTTGTGTCAGAACTCAATTGAATATGTATTATAAATTAAAATTTGATTTCCTTCCTCCCTGTGTTTCAGCCATCTCCAATTCCGTATCCTCAGTCGTATTTTAACTTCGGCAAGTGTATCTGCTCG
>NW_016161464.1:29355-29558 GCF_001687245.7 Rhagoletis zephyria | reverse complement strand
TTTTTTTGGCAGAAATATGTGTGAGAATTTTTACTTTACCCATATTTGGTTTTCAACGCTATTCTTGCATTGGCCAACACAAAAAATCTTATCAGGGGCCGCGAAACCAGAGGGAATGGGTAGTATTCTTGATAAAATAGTAAACAGAATTCAGCTAACTTACAATCCTTGACAATAGAAATAAAAGTAAAAGGTGGCTCAAT
>NW_016161464.1:0-29330 GCF_001687245.7 Rhagoletis zephyria | reverse complement strand
TAACAATTTATTCGAATAATGCCCAACTCTGAATGGAAGTCCACAATAGAAATTTTTAGTTTCAACGATGAAATTTACGTAAAATTTTTTACTTTCAACCCCCAAATTATTTAATTACTTCATTTTCTGCAGGATCGTCATTAGGTAAACTGCATTTCCAAAGATTTTTTCAAAATAAAGAGCGATGAGATATTTCCCCCACCGATGATAAAAAATCGTAATCACCATAACGCTTTCACATTTACTTTCAAAATTACAATTCAGAATTTCGTTTTGTAGCAAATATGAAATGTAGGTATGCCCATTTATTTAAATGCAAACGGATTAATAATCAAAGTGCTGGCAGAGATTTCAGCGTTTTGTACAAAAAGTATTTGTGATGTTGAAATTGTACTTAAAATCGTTAAATTGTACTTTTGTACTTTTTAAAACTAATTGTACTGAAAAAAAGTAAAATTGTACTTCAAATATTATCACTGGAATTAATCTGTTGAAATTTCAACCGACCGTTTCAATTTGTTGTCCGTTTGTAGCCTGCTTTATAGATGAAATACATCATGAAAACGGAGTAAATGTGTTGGCACAATGCACGCTTGCTTTGCTTGCTTGGTTTTGAGAACTGTCAAACAATTTATGAAATCTACTAAAATGTATGAAAGTTGACCTAGTGGCAGCTTTACTTCACTTGCTTAAAGCGCTTTAATGTTTCGAATGCCGAAATCTCTATTTGACAGCGCTTTGTAGGTTTTTGACAACTGTTAACATTTCAATTTTTCACGTTGCTTTTGGTTGCCTGCAGTTGTTTCCCGCGTTCTTGTATTTAACAATTACTTGTCATTAATACCATTATTCTTTACAGATTCTTGCTTTTTTATTGTTCCCGCAACCAGATACGTTCATTTGCATCAAGTCATCATGTTGCATTTGTGTTTATAAGGCATAATAGTGACTTTTATAAAATAGTTTTTTTCTAAACTTTTATTTGTTCCTAATAACATTATTTTTAACAGATACCGTGCATTTTTATTGTTCCAGCCACTAGATACGTTTGTTTGCAACATGCCTTGTGTTTATAAGGCGTAATAGTGATTTGTAGGTAAAAGAGTTTATACTAANGCCGACCGTTTCAATTTGTTGTCCGTTTGTAGCCTGCTTTATAGATGAAATACATCATGAAAACGGAGTAAAGGTGTTGGCACAATGCACGCTTGCTTTGCTTGCTTGGCTTTGAGAACTGTCAAACAATTTATGAAATCTACTAAAATGTATGAAAGTTGACCTAGTGGCAGCTTTACTTCACTTGCTTAAAGCGCTTTAATGTTTCGAATGCCGAAATCTCTATTTGACAGCGCTTTGTAGGTTTTTGACAACTGTTAACATTTCAATTTTTCACGTTGCTTTTGGTTGCCTGCAGTTGTTTCCCGCGTTCTTGTATTTAACAATTACTTGTCATTAATACCATTATTCTTTACAGATTCTTGCTTTTTTATTGTTCCGGCAACCAGATACGTTCATTTGCATCAAGTCATCATGTTGCATTTGTGTTTATATTTGTGTTTATAAGGGATAATAGTGACTTTTATAAAATAGTTTTTTTATAAACTTTTATTTGTTCCTAATAACATTATTTTTAACAGATACCGTGCATTTTTATTGTTCCAGCCACTAGATACGTTTGTTTGCAACATGCCTTGTGTTTATAAGGCGTAATAGTGATTTGTAGGTAAAAGAGTTTATACTAAACTGTTAATTAATTAATTAATAATCATATTAATAATTAATATTAATAATAGTATTAATAACTAGTAAAATTAATAATAATAATAAACATAATTAATTCACAAATTCACATTTACATCTGGTGGCACAAAATACGAATGGCGGGTATATTTGTGTGCATTAAAAATCAGCTGACTACTATGACAGCATTTAAAGCCACCATTGGGCCATAGAAGCTCTCAAAGTAAAGCAAAGCAAACTAAAGTAAGCAAAACAAGCAAAGCCAGCTTAAGTAGAACCCATGATTAAAGGTTTTGTAAGTAGCTTTCTTCTAAAATTTAACACTTCCACCCACAAAGATGTTTTTGGAAGCAAGAGGAAAAGACAGGAATTCAATTCTACTTCCTAACAAGTAAAAAGTCTAAGTTGGGGCGAAGCCGAACATTAAATATCTAAAATATTAAATATTGTTTTTTCACCTTTCCGAAAAATACCGTTACATGGTCAGCAGGGGTGATTTTACCCCTATTTAAAATATCTTCGATACATAGTGTGTTCAGTTAGACTGAAAAGCAGGACCTTCGTTACTCATAGTCCAAGAATATTAGCGCTGATAACATATGGTATATATACTAATCTGCTTCGATGCTATGAATTTTTACTTTTTGTGAGATATCTGCAAGTATTGCAAGGTTTGCAGAGAGTGCATAATTTTCTTCTATAATCCTGCTATTCCACAGGATGAAAGAGTTTTCCCGTTTATGCGGGGTCGTTGATATTTCTAGCGTGTTCTTTCTAATTCGCCACACTTTTTCTGATATACCGTTAACCCCTTGTTGTGCCTAGGGTATCTGTGGTGTTAAAACAATTTTGCGCTTCTTTGTATGCATACTTAAAGGATAGGGCCAAAGGTAATAGCTGTAGAGTAAACACAACCTTGTCATGTATTTTGTTGTTGCCTGAGAAACCTAGAATCTCAAAACAGAAAGAAATGTAAAGACGTTCGACCAATCAAAAGCAAGCAAAAAGGATGCTCATGTATGTGTATGTGAATGTAGCAAAGTTTGACACTTCAGATTTTTCACGAAATAGAAAAAAATCAAAACTGTAGCCCTGCTGCTACTACCTTTATTAAGTCATCTTCAAAATTTGTAGAGGGGTATCTAAATATCTTGATTCCGGCGCCATCTGTTTTGGGTCCTTTCTTTTACAGAAGCACGTCTTATCATAAAATTAATACCCGCTAATCCAGGTCGTACGATAAAGACGGATTCTCTAAATATCTCGACTCCAGCGCCATCTGTAGGCATACAGTGGTTCAGCGCTCACATTTAGCACGCATAAATTCGTATCTCCTATGAACTATAACCGATTATTCGGACACAATAATCTGCTTAAGAAGAGGCACTTCTGAAACAATACCTNAAAATTAATACTAATATTAATCCAGGTCGTACTATAAAGACGGATTCTCTAAATATCTCGACTCCAGCGCCATCTGTAGGCATACAGTGGTTTAGCGCTCACATTTAGCACGCATAAATTCGTATCTCCTATGAACTATAACCGATTATTGTCAAATTCGGACACAATAATCTGCTTAAGAAGAGGCACTTCTGAAACAATACCTCGTTTCGATACCTCTGCCGGTGCCGGAATTATGGGCAAAAGTATAGCTACAAGAAATGGATAAGATACACTATTCGTTAAATTATAAAAAAAATATGGCAATATCGGTGTCAAATGAAAAGTAGTCGGAGGGTTTTTAATCCAGACGTATTTTCGGGTTGCCACCCAGTCAAAATTTTAAATTTATGTCGCATTTTTATGGTTATTTTTTCCGAGAGAACACATCCTCTAGATAAATGAATTTTTATTTCTTGTTTAATATAAATGAATTTGCAAAAATTAAGCCCATTTTTGCTTTTTCTAGTACTTACATAAAAACTGTAAAGATAGTTTAACCTAAATCCTACAGCCGGTTTCACCAGCAATTTAAATGGAAAATTATTTTTTATTTTCTGTTAATTTCCAAAAAAAAAAAATAAAAACTTTAAAATAATTTTTTATTTAAATTGCTTTCGTAAAAATTCGAGTGAAAAGGGGACTCCCACGTTAACTCCTCGAGTGGGTGTTGTCGGAGCGCTTCGAAAATGCAGTGAGAATGGGGTTAAAGCGTTTTTTTTTTTGTTATCTTGTTTTTTTAGTCTGTGATTTGGCAAAAAAATCAATCAAGAAGGAACTGATCGTCAGTTCCGAATATTCCTGAAAAGGGACACCGCATAAAAAGCTGTTGACCTTATGACAGTTTCGAATGCATTTAGAGGTAAACAATAATGCATAAAAAATTAATTTTGTCTAACTTTAGAACTTTTCAGGTGTATTTAATAGAAAATATGCTGGATCTGACAAAGAATTCCATAGAGCGGGCGTAAAGTGGCTCCAAACCTAAAAGGAACGTATTTTAAGCAAGATAAAAAATATTTTTTGATTTACTTCAGGATTTTTCCGTTTTTATCTGTTTTTTACTGAATAATATGTAAATAATTTTTTAATTTAGAGTTTTTTTTAATAAATAGAAATGATGAAAACACTTTAATACTTATCAATTATAAACAAAATTAAGAACATTTTGAAAATCGTAAAGCCCCTTTTCGGTTTATTAGCGGACTCCGCTGATATGCTGGGAACAATATTTTTGAACAATTTAATCTTTTTATTTTCAATTCATATATTATTTTAAAATGCTGGAAAACATAAAAAAATCATTGCCGACGAACTGTTTTAAATACTATTTCAAATTTCCTTTGCGAGTTAGAGAAGGTCGAGAACTCTCCCCAGGCTCAAAAATTAAGATAAGTACAATAAGAGTATATTTTGCGAGATGTAAGTTTAATCAAAACCACTTGAAGGATTGAGCAATTTCATGTCCAAAAAATAAACACTGCCCGATATTTAATAAGGAAATGGTTAATATGTTGCCCGGATATGAAATTTGGCATCGATACTGTCGTTTCTGAATATCCACAGGAGCAAGTAAGATTCGCCACATAATATTTAAACCAGGGATGGTAATCATTATAAATTAAAAAATATTAATCAACATTTAATTATTATTATCCGATTTTTATTTGTTTAATCACAAATAATAATTATTTATTGATTTTTACTTTTTTGCTCGAATGTAATTATTATTATATAATTTAGATTTTTTTTGCTCAATAATAATGATAACTTCTTGATTTCTATGGTTTTGATCGAGAATATTGATTATGTTGCGATTTTTATTTTTTCGCTAAAGAATAATACTCAGCTTCTGAGTTTTATATTTTCACTTGAACATCATGATTAGTTTTGATTTTTATTTTTTTCGCTCAGGTATAATGATTATCTTGCGATTTTTATTTTTTTCGCTCAAGAATAACGATTGACACCCGATTTTTATTTTCTTTCGCCAAACATAAAACTCAAAACCTTATACAACCAAGACCATAAGAGCTGTTGACTTGAACCTTTATAAGAGTATAGCTTTTATCTTGTGTTATCTTCCTATAAAAACGAAATGTTTGAAATTATAAACTTATAGGCGGAAAATTGGTATAGAAATGAAACAAGTTCGTTTTCATGCCGTGTGCATGTGTCATATCTACATAGGCATGTACATACTCATGCACGTTGCACCAACTAGATTAAAAATTTGATTTTTTCTTTACTTTCGTAATTATATTGGAAAATAAATGTGTGTGTGACTTCAAAATCAAATTGCTTGCAAACGTCATAAATGCTCGAAACCAATAACACGAAATATACACGAATCAAAACTTAATGTAGGTTGTAGGCAGGATCAACTACAATATGAAAATAGGTTTCCTATAGTTCCTCCATTTTTATTTTATTTAAAATAACCGGCCGCTTAAAATTGTCGGCCGCTGTAGTGTAGTGGTAAGCAGTGCGCGCTTCCACTTCGCAGCACCTGGGTTCAAGCCCTGGTCAAAGCAACATCGCAAAAAAATATAGAAAAAAGGTTTTTTCTTAACAACGGTCGTCCCTCGGCAGGCAGTGGCAAACCTCCAAGTGTTTTTCTGCCATGAAAAACAGCTTCTCATAAAAATACAATCGCCGTTCGGAGTCGGCGTAAAACTGTAGGTCCCTCCGCTTTGTGTGACAACATCAAGGCGCACGCCACAATTCGGAGGAGAAGCTCGGCCAAACACTAACATATGTGTAAGCGCCAATCTATTATATTATTATTATTAAAATAACCGTTATTTTCATACTATGCACTTATCTAATAAAAGCTTGACTAAATATTCTTCATCCTATTTTGAAAATCAAACATGGTTTGAAAAAGGAATTTATGTATATACCTTTAAAATGATGTATAATAATATATTAATATAATATACTAGTTTTCATCGGGTAAAATTTAAAAGCTCCTATTTTTATACCCTAGCGCAGTGCTCGTCAAAGTGGTGGTCGGCGGACCGGTGCCGGTCCGTAAGCCATAAGTCGCCGGTCCGCAAAGGGCGTCGCGAAATGGACANAATACGCTCGGGTATAAAAACAACTTAAATTTGTTAAACATTCATAAAAAATCGCTAATATCTGCTATCATTAAATGGTAATAGGTCATATATAGACACCCGGCTAATAAAGAAATTCATTTAAACAAATTTTAATACATATATGAGATGATCGTAAACGAAAAATAATCAATAAAAAAAGGTACCGGTCCCCGACGTAATAGAAAAACTGCAGCCGGTCCGTCANCGACGTAATAGAAAAACTGCAGCCGTTCCCTCACACTCAAAAGTTTGACGAGCACTGCCCTAGCGCACTTGTTTGCAAGGGTACCATAACTTTGTTCGCATAACGCTTATTTGTAACAGCCTAAAAGAATCGAGATAGATATAGACAAATGTATACATACATAAATGCTTAGAATGAAAAGAGAAGTCGATTAAGCCATGACTGTCTGTCTGTACGTCCGTCCGTCCGCCCGAAAACACGATTACTCGAGCAAAAATTGAGATATCTCAACGAAATTTGGTATGTAGGTTGCCCTTTATCCGAGGTAGGTTGGTATTGAAAATGGGCGAAATCAGACTGTATCCTGTTGTTGTTGTTGTTGTAGCTACTAAGCCCCATTCGGGGCGGTTCATCCATCAACGTTGTCGTCAATTTCAGCTAGGGGGAGGCCCAGGAAGTGTGCTACTTCCACATAGGGACAATGGCGTTAGCTGAGTGTTGTTCTCAGGGCATGTGAAGAGGTGCCGGGAGTCATGTGGCGACTCTCCACATGCCGGGAACTGGTTGGGCACATTCTCGCTGATTCTGCTCAAGTAGGAGTTGAGCCTGCTGCAATAGCCAGAGCGAAGTTGGGCTATTGTAGTGCGGGTCTCCCGAGGCAGACAAAGTTCTGTCCCGTCCACGTCCGGTGGTTGTGTGCCTAGAACGGCATTCACAGGGCGGGAGTCTACATAACTTGAGACTGATTCCCTGTGAATGCCGTTCAGGGCCTGTCGGTAGGTTGACGGGTCCAGAGGTTGTTTGATAAACCTCTGGACTTCGTCCGTCAGTTCGTAAAGATGCCTCATGACGTGCCGTGGCGAGGGCTCTTCCGCGAGCAGCTGTCCGCTGGGATGGCCACGTCTGTGGCTCCCCGTGGTTCGGGTTATTCACCGTCGGTATTGTTACGCCATCGACGTGAATACCCAGTGGCAGTCTGACCTCCTTCGTCTAGGTGGTGAAAAGGGTTGCCGAGGATTTCGCAGGGGATAGGGCAAGGCTCCTTGCAGTGAAGAAGCGAGAAAGTTCGGAGAGGTAACAGTTTACTTCGAGCACAAGTCATCAATTCCATTCCCAGACGCCATGATCGAACAATCGTCAGCACACGAGACTATGTTAACACCCTCTGGTGCCTGAGGAAGCTTTGAGATGTAATAATTAAACAGTATCGGGGACAGGACACCACCCTGTGGTACCCCCTGTTAAATTTTACGTGGCTTGCTAGTTTTGTCTCTGAAAATTACTGACGAGTGTCGACCACTCAGGTAATTCGCCGACCACCGTTTGAGTCCCTGTGGGAGTGAGGAGGCATCTATATCTTCTAGTAGCGTTGAATGACTGACAGTGTCGAACGCCTTGGACAGGTCCAACGCTACTAGAATAGTTCTCTCACAGGGGCGGTTTCGGTTTAGGCCACGAGTTATCTGAGTGTTTATGGCGTTAAGTGCTGTTGTTGTGCTATGCACTTTACGGAACCCATGTTGATGCTTCGCTTGGGTCAGGTGGTTCGTAAAGTACGGGAGCATCAGGGCCTCGAGTGTCTTCGCTACCGGGGAAAGGTGAGTTATCGGTTTGTTGGCTGGTTTCCCCGGTTTGAGCAGTGGGACCACTCTCCCTTCCTATTTTCCAGATGTCTGGAATGACGAGAGTGGCCATAGACAGGTTGAGGACCTCCGTTAGGTACGCTACTCCCGCAGGACCCAAATTTTTCAGCATCAACATGCATATTCCGTCGGGTCCAATGGCTTTGGAGGCTTTCGCCTTCCCGATGGCTACCCTTACCTCACCGCTGGTGAAAACTTTTGTGCAGCCTTCTGATCACTCGACGTTTGGCTTTATCCACCGGAGGATGCAGAGTGAACTGCCGGCTAAAATAGCTCGCGCATCTCTCCGGGTCCGACGAAGCGTGGTCACCAAAGTCTATCTCGACTCTGTCGTCGCGCTTCGTCGGGATGGACAACGACCTCACGGTTGACCAAAGCTTGCTCACACCAGAGGCGAAGTTGCAGGTCTTCAGATGGAAAAAGAGGAAGAAGGGGAATACAAAGATGAAATTCCAGAATATCTGTTGGACGAAATTATCGACCTTTCTGATGATGATGACGATGACCAAGATATTAGAGAGAGCAGTGATGTTGATCCACAGCCGCCTGCTAAACGGCAACTGCCCAAATCATTAATTTAATTTATTTAATTTTTTTTTACTTAAAACTTTTCATAACTAACATTTCAACATTATATTTTTTTCTATATTTTTATAATTTCTTTTTCAATGTTTCTACAAACCCAACACTGAAAAAAAAGGTACATAAGAAATGAGAAGTAAATTAATATTAAGCTGGAAAACGCAAGTTTTGTATTATGATTGTTTTCTTTTCAAATGAGATTTATTGAAGAAACAGAGTAGCATATTATAGATCAAACAGAAAGCAAAAAAGACTTAGTTTTGTGGAAAATATGTTCAAAAAGCATGAAAAAAATATTTCCAACATTTTGCTTCATAAGCACTACAAAAATTTTCTATATTATTTTTTTTTAATTTTAATTGTTGCACAGATCTCTAGCAATAATTTGGCTTTAACAGATTGAAAAAATATCAATTATTCGACGAGTTATAGCCAAAAAACCATATAAACAATATGCTGAAAATCGGCATTTGACTGCAAAGTTCGAAGGTCGATTAAAAAAAAATTCGAACTAACATAAACAAACGCCGCGACACGGGTCTTCTAATTTAGCCTCTATTTTCACCCCTCGCTCTCAGAATCGACCTAACTTTTGCTAACCTGAATTTGTTCCACAGTGTTATTGTGCTTGCCACATAAAAGCAAAATGTTGAAAATTATTGAAATCGGACTAAAATTACGGCCGCTTTTCATATAACGGTAAATTTCAGAAATGCTTGAAACTTCAATATTTCGAAATTTAAGGCCATGTAGCGGTAGCCTTCGGAAAAGTGAAAAAACATATATTTAATACATGCGCCGGGCAGAGTTACCAGATGTGGGGATTTCGCCCCATTTTGGGGATTTCTGAAACCATTTGGGGATAGATTTTTTCGTTTGGGGATGTGGGGATTTGATGGGGATTTTTGTTTGGTTTAAAATATTCATATTGAAATTAAAATACATATATTTTACTGCCTGCCCTTAAAAATTACTCAAACAAAGATTTTCTTTGTCAAAGTGTTATTCGTGGAAAATGCCTGTTTTAATGGCTTTCGCTCAACACACAATTTTCTCTCACTTCATTACAAGAATTTTACAAAGTGGCAAGCGCACAACAAAAAATTGACGAACTTACAGACAGCAATGGGAATAGGAACCTTGGGCCGAAGGTATGTTGTTAAATAGTCTCCAAAAACCATAAAAAATAAGAAACCGCTATACGTAAATAACCAAATGATCTCATATATATGTACACATATACAACTGTGAAAATTTGTAATATATAAGTATTCAAAACTGTAATTAAAACGAAGTAACAGAAATTAGAATACATATTTTTTATTTCTTACTTAAGGGGATTTAGAAGAAAAATGGGGATTTTTGGGGATAACTGCGGCTCGATATGGGGATGCGCTATACAAAAATTCTGGCAACACTGGCGCCGGGTATTTAATGTTCGGCTCCGCCCGAACTTGAACTTTCTTACTCGTTTCAAATTATTGTTGCTTTTCCACAACAAATTTTCATTAAAAAATGGCCTCGAGCTCAATAAAAATTGTTGAATATAATTGTTATAAGGCCATAAAATAACAAAAACAAGTAAATAAAAATATTAACGGCAGATTTTAAGACGTTTTCAATACTTCTTCATTTCGAAGGGATAAGGAGTAAAAATTTGTAGTGCATTATGTCATTGGTTGCCTCATAACGCCAATGAAAATCTCAAATTTCGACGAACGACTGTCGTTTCAACAATGGGAATAGGACTGATTNTAAAAATATTAACGGCAGATTTTAAGACGTTTTCAATACTTCTTCATTTCGAAGGGATAAGGAGTAAAAATTTGTAGTGCATTATGTCATTGGTTGCCTCATAACGCCAATGAAAATCTCAAATTTCGACGAACGACTGTCGTTTCAACAATGGGAATAGGACTGATTGCGTACCAAAATACGCATGTTTAGCCATTTTATTTAATTGATCTCTTCTTTTTCACATAAAAAGCGTCAGTACGTCATGAAATTAAATGTAAACTAAAAACTCCCTGTAATTTTCTTTTAACGTTCCGCCACTGCCGTTTGTTTTGAATTCCAGTGTTTTCCGTTTCTTTTTAACCGACATCCAAAAAAGGAGGAGGTTATCAGTTCGTCGGAATATTTTATTTTTTTTTTTATATATGTTACCGCATAACTTTGGACCACGTCAACCGATTCGATAATTCTTTTTGCATCGTGTCTCTCCCATACTAATCTGGTTTAGATCCGATCATTGGATCATTAAATATATATCTATGTATATATTTTTTATATGAGAATTGAAGTCGGTTTTTTGCTAAAAATTAATCTTGATAAAACTTTTTCACGGTTAATAAAAGTTTGGTTTGGTATAAATTATACTTATGTTGATGAATTATTTTACGAAATTTCGGGCAAAATCGGGGAATTTCATTGTAGAAATCGGGGAATTCTCAAAAATGTGTTGGCTACCCTGCGTAACACCCATAAACATGAACTTCTTAGAAAAAGTCGAAAAACTGCAAGCAAAAAGGGACAGGGAATACTGCGCGAGTATTCTTTTGGAGTTCAAAAAAGGTGCAGAAATTATAGGGGTTGACGAGGAAATCATTCACAGATTCCATATTATCCTCCAGACGATATATTGTAAATATGATGTGTATCCGAAAAAGTTTAACTTTTATGCAGTAGAAACTTCAAGAAAGTTTGCTTCCTATCTACCCGCCAACAACCGTACACAAATAGATAGACATGGTCCTGAAGTTATAACTTTAATATAACTTTAACTTTAATATATTAAAAAGGCAATTTTACCAACTGGGCAACTAGGAGAAGAGGCTCAGAAAGCCAAAAATAATGAATTCAAATTCATCAGGGAGTACAGGAACAGAAAATACTCTGCAAAACATACCAATGAAGATTTATTTAATTAGGGCCATTCCACTGTGACTAGTGGGACATTTTACTCCAGAATATGATCAATTGTCAGATGTAACTATGTCGTCGGAACTTATACAACAGCGAAACTTATTTTGCAACATAGAACAGTAACTAATGTATCAAATTGCTTTAACAAAAATACCAAACGATTTCTTAGTTTTATGTAAATATCATTTGAATGAGTGTGACTGGTGGGACACTGAAAAGAGCTCTATTCTACCCTTGTGCACTCAAATATGAATTTTTGCCAAAACACTTAATATTCACGAAGGATGTATTTCTGTTGTGAAATATGAATTATACGCTTTCGTTTTCAATAAAAATTAGGTTTATATAATCTTCATAGAAATATTAAAAAATATTTAAAATTGTGACTGGTGGGACATCTCATCTCCCTGTGACTGGTGAGAAGTAACTATGCTTGAAATAAAAGTTTCCATAGACAAATATTACAATTTCTTTTTATTTTTTAATATTTTCCACAGGGTAATGAAATTTAGTAATTTAAAAAGAGGTTACTGCTGAAATAGAGATAATTAAGGCATATTTAAATTCATGTCGCTTTCCTCTCCATTACATGATACTATCTTTCGACCCGATTATATCCGATATATCGCTCAAAAAGAAAACTATAAAACGCAAAATTTATCTCGACGTTAAAGCTGTAAATATGCTAAAATTGCCTGTTGAGCAATTGTCAGTTAATATCGAGCCCTAACCGCCAAAATAACGTAAGCGACATTTTTTTCAAAATTTTATTTTTGATGCAGAAATATTCCTAGGGCATCTAAATATATTTCTGCATCAAAAAGAAAATGTTGAAAAAATGGCGCTTACGTTATTTTGGCGGTTAGGGCTCGATATACAATCGGATTTTGATGGCGACTAATATTTTCGAGATTTCATTTAGTTATTTAGTATAATATGTACATATATACTCATTGAGTATTACTAATGTGACCAACCGTACTTCTTTCGGAAGTACAGTACTTCTTTTTGAGCCGTTGTACTTCGTACTTCGAAGTACAGTCAAATGTACTTCTTTGCAGTGACAAAACACTACCTAAGGCACATTGAACAGGTAGTATCAGTAGAGCAGCTGATTTGATTTTCTTTCAAATTATTCGGTGTCTAAGATGTCAAATATTTTTAATTTCTTCCCCATACAAAACAAGCGATTGAAAAGCAACGTTTGGAGCGTTCACCTAACTCCGCAGCACAAACCCTGATTGCATATGATTGATCAATGTTTCGAGAAGCAAACAAAAGAAAAGAAAATCGCACCAAAGTTTTTCCAAATTTAATTTTTAATTTTTACTCAAAATCAGAACAGTTTTTGACGCTTTGAGTTTTAGATAAGACAATCAATAACAAAATACACATAAATGTTGTTTTTATACTAATACCTGTTTGATATGCCTTTTAAGTTGAAATTTCTCTAACTGTTTCCAAAAATTTCAAAAGGTTAGTCGTCTCAGTTAAGAAAGGTACTCATATATCAACACATAAATTATGACTTTCAATCACTTCACTTCTCTAGCTGACAAATTTCATTATAAATGGCTACTCAATCGAGAAAAATTAAAAGGTGCTAGAGAGTTTAAATCAGGGATAGAATATAATCATTATTTTTTAAATTTAAATTAAATAAATCAACATGTTGTAAGTGTCGTACGGCAATTTTATGTATACTCACATATCTGTTTTTGTATGTCCTACCCTAATTTACAATGACTTTTATTTTTCAAATTTTACTAGTAAAAATTACAAATAATAATTAAAGTATGATTTCTATTTTTTCGCTCAAGAATAATAATTACACCTTGATTTTAAGTTTTTTAATCGAGAATAATGATTATCCTTCAATCTTTATTTTTTCACTCAAGAATAATGATTATCTTGCGATTTTTATTTTTTCACTCGAGAATAATACTCAGATTCTGAGTTTTATATTTTCGCTTGAGCAAATTGATTACTTTTGATTTTTATTTTTTTCCGCTCAAGAATAATGATTGACACCTGATTTTTACTTTCTTTCCCCAAACATAAAACTCAAACCCTTATACAACCGAGACCATAAGAGCTGTTGGCTTGTAATTTTATGAGAACACACTTTTTGTCATGGGGTACCACTAGAGCTCGGGCAATTCGGTTAATCGATTAACCGAATTATTCGAATCTAACTGAAGTCGACTACTGTTAATCGGTTAGCAATATTCGAGTAGTCGAAAGCTGTCGACTATTCGGATAACCCGTTCATTTTCGGTTAATCGAATATTTTAAGTTCGAGTTTTTTTTGCATTTACAGATACATATACATATATGAAAAGTCTTGTTACATTCGTAGTACATATATAAGATTGCATGTGCAAAATTAAGACAAACTTTTTTTGCTAGAATGTGCGCTAATTATTGAAATGTTATTGCGAAATATTTTGGAGACAATGGCTAAAGCAATACCTACCTCTCATTTTCGCGAGCTTTTGTTACGGATTTTTGTTAAATGTTTGTTCAGTGAGGATGTGGATGATTGTAGCACAAAACTGCACCACATATGGAACATGTTACTTCCTTTTCGTGCTCTGATTTTTCGAAAAAATCCCACACCCAGCTCCTTTTGCGTCCGCTCATATTTGTATCTGAATATACATACATATGTGTGTATGTATATATTTAAAAAAAAATTTGTTCATTTGTCAAAGAAGTTTCAATGTAAGTTCGGTTACTGAAATTCGATTTGCTACAATGCTCGAGTAGTCGAAGCAAAGCAACTATTCGAATAATCGAAGGCGGGCGACTATTCGAATACCATTAACCGACTAATAAGCATGCGAACGGTTACGAATCGAATAATCGGTTAACCGATTAGTCGAATAGTCGGATAATTTTACGAGCCCTAGGTACCACCCAATGATAACGAAACGTTTGAAATTGTACACTTATAGGCAAAAAACCGACATCGAAGTGAAACAAGATCGTTTTTATGCCTTTTGCATACGCATATGTATGTATATCCTTAATACGAAAAAACACTAACTTAGTGATCGTTTAATTTTGACAATTTTTCTTTTGTTAAAAGTGTTGCATTTTTTCTCCATTAAAAGTGTGCTCAAACACGCTGTTATATGAAGAAAAGTGCATGAGCGTCAACAAAAAAAAAAAAGACAAAAATCAACGGCAAGTCATAGCACCTTCAAACTTACGCTTTGTTCTACTAGAATTAAATGGGCTATAAAACTGCTTACCCAAATTTTGTCTAAAGAGGGTAATTAAAAAGTGAAATGTTTTTATAAAAATTTAGAGAATTTTCTTTAACTTTGCGCGAAGTTTGGTACTCTCATTTTTGGAGTTTANGCTCTGATTTTTCGAAAAAATCCCACACCCAGCTCCTTTTGCGTCCGCTCATATTTGTATCTGAATATACATACATATGTGTGTATGTATATATTTAAAAAAAAATTTGTTCATTTGTCAAAGAAGTTTCAATGAAAGTTCGGTTACTGAAATTCGATTTGCTACAATGCTCGAGTAGTCGAAGCAAAGCAACTATTCGAATAATCGAAGGCGGGCGACTATTCGAATACCATTAACCGACTAATAAGCATGCGAACGGTTACGAATCGAATAATCGGTTAACCGATTAGTCGAATAGTCGGATAATTTTACGAGCCCTAGGTACCACCCAATGATAACGAAACGTTTGAAATTGTACACTTATAGGCAAAAAACCGACATCGAAGTGAAACAAGATCGTTTTTATGCCTTTTGCATACGCATATGTATGTATATCCTTAATACGAAAAAACACTAACTTAGTGATCGTTTAATTTTGACAATTTTTCTTTTGTTAAAAGTGTTGCATTTTTTCTCCATTAAAAGTGTGCTCAAACACGCTGTTATATGAAGAAAAGTGCATGAGCGTCAATAAAAAAAAAAGACAAAAATCAACGGCAAGTCATAGCACCTTCAAACTTACGCTTTGTTCTACTAGAATTAAATGGGCTATAAAACTGCTTACCCAAATTTTGTCTAAAGAGGGTAATTAAAAAGTGAAATGTTTTTATAAAAATTAAGAGAATTTTCTTTAACTTTACGCGAAGTTTGGTACTCTCATTTTTGGAGTTTTGTTGCTTATAAAGAATCAGCGAAAAATAAAATATGTAGAAAACATTTTCCGCATTGCAAAAACCTCTCTGTACTCAGTAAAGTGAAGGAATGAATTTTTGCTATTTTGAAATTATCATTTAATTTGTATTCAAAAACATAATTTTTTCTAAAATCTCAGATGATAAATTACAGCGAAAGTCACTTNAGTTGCTTATAAAGAATTAGCGAAAAATAAAATATGTAGAAAACATTTTCCGCATTGCAAAAACCTCTCTGTACTCAGTAAAGTGACTGTATGAATTTTTGCTATTTTGAAATTATCATTTAATTTGTATTCAAAAACATAATTTTTTCTAAAATCTCAGCTGATAAATTACAGCGAAAGTCACTTAAGAAAAGTTTTAGGGCTGAAAATGAACGCTCCACACTAACTTGCGTGGCTAAATAGCAGAGCTGTGTAAGTGTGAAATCATTTTCAATCTTAAATCAACAATGATTTTCTATTCAGTTTTCATTACTTATTCCTCGCTTAAGATTGAGGCTTATAATTTTTAAATTTTCCATTCACTCAAAGCAGTTATAAATTCACACATCAACATATTCATAGCAAGATTGAAAACANCAATCTTAAATCAACAATGATTTTCTATTCAGTTTTCATTACTTATTCCTCGCTTAAGATTGAGGCTTATAATTTTTAAATTTTCCATTCACTCAAAGCAGTTATAAATTCACACATCAACATATTCATAGCAAAATTGAAAACATCAATGCCAAATCAAAAAAAGGTTTAACATTGAATGAGTATTGAAAATGCTGCAATCTTTTGTGTCTGCATACTTTAATTCAGTACCAATCATTAGTTCAAAGACACCCTGGTAAACAACTTTTTGATAAAAAGGCAGATTTTTGACAATTGCTCAATTGTAAAAATTCGAAGCGGTGTTACCCAATTTAAGTTTTATGGTAGAGGGGATTTTATAAACTTGGGATTATATATAAAATAGTTGCATTAACATTTACCTTTTAAAAATAGTTAATATCTTATATTAAAAATGTTTAAATTTTACATTAAATTCGATAAGCACTTCGCAAAAACTTTACATTTAGGTTAATAAAATTTTAGTGAACATATTTTAAAAATATTTATCGTCTTTATGCCATCTGATTATTTCACAATGTAACTAGCCAGGACTATTACAGTTTTCTATATCGGTTGCGATTGTTTCTGATATATGTAATTCGATGACTGAAATTACAAATTTTGATGTGTAATCTAATGCATATTTAAAGGATTCACAATTCGTGTTAGACGTCGTAATGTCTTAAAGGCTTAAATTTGTTCAATATAAAGTAACGGTTAAAAGCGATTTGAAAGATTCGTTGGGTATAATAAGAACCAATAATATATTTGCTACTAGCTTAAAAACATTTTGGTTATGTTAAAAAAACGCCTAAAGAAGTATTAGGTGTTATTTTACGTTTAAAAATTTTAAGACTGTAACACATTACGACACTTAACACCAAAAAAAAAACCTCTTAAAACTTTTAAAATTATATTATACGTCTCACAGTGGCCAACCAGTAGTTTCGCAATGACACGCGGTACATAAAAATATGATGAAATATTAAACTGACGGTAATTTAGTACATTGTACGAAAATATTCGTATGTTGTACGAATTTAAAAAAACTGTTTCTCCATTTGTTCTATGTACGAAAGTATTAAGTAAATTGTACGAATACAGAATTGTAGATTTCGTAAATTTTAAAACCATAGGTAAATATTACGAATGCCTTCGTACAATATACAAAATTATTCGTACAGAGATTTTTTCAGTAATTTACGAATGTGTTTCGTAAAATAAACGTAAGATTTCGTAAATTGTACAGAAAAATTGCCTTACGAAAGTCCTTTCGTTATATTTACGAACAGTTCGTAAAATCTTCTTTCGTTGTGAAAAATGTCTTCGTATTATGAACGAAAGTTTCGTACATTGTACAAAAACCAAGACTACGAAAGTTTTTCGTAGCACTTTTACGAAATTTTATTTTCAGTGTAATTGTTTGCAAGCGTACTATAGTTTTCATGCATTTTGAGAACAAATAATCTAATATGTGTACATACATATCGTCTTTTAAAGTACAAAACCGCGTATCGTCATTCTGCAAAACCGCGTAACTGACATTTGCTGCCAAAAATTGGATTTGCCCACAATAGCTCAATAGCTTGGCTCAATTCTTATCCATTCGCCCTGAAATATACTAGCCAGAAATACGTTTGCTTTACAAAAAAGAGAACCATTTTGAAATAAAGGTGATTTTACTCTCTAGAAAATAATGTATGCAATTACGCGGTTTTGCATTTTCTTGATACGCGGTTTGATAGCATGTACTTACGGCGGCCGCCGTAGCAGAGTGATTCCGTACTTCCACTCCATAGGACCATGGTTAAATACCAGGTCAGATCATAACCCAAAATAGCAGTCGTCCTTCGGCGCACAATGGCAAACCTTCGAGTATATTTCTGCCTTGAAAACACTTCTTATAAAATCATTTGGTGTTCGGAGTGAGCCTTAAATATGTACATAGGTGTCTCCATTTGTGCCACAACAACAGAATTCATGCCTCAGGTTTGAGCGGAAGCTCGGCCGCCAATCACTTAGAAAAATATTTTAGCACCAAATATTTATTTGTTTACTTATTTAAGGGAGATGACAATCTTCTGGTTTCACATTTTGAGTACAAAAATCTCGACCCTGATACAAAAAATAGTATTATTACTGAATGATAATGACAGATTTTTTGCATTCACATTCTCTATGTGAATGGGTGTTAACCTTTCCATAACACACTACATATTTTGTGTTTACAATTTGTAACCAATCTCAAGAGTGGTGGTAAAATTTTTTAAATCAAACAATCACATTTTTGAAACGAAAAAAATGAGAATGCACACTCAATTGATTCAATTATTACACAGCTCTGCTGAATAGATATTCGAATTTCCATTCTTCCTTTTTTGATGAACATTGACCTACCTGACATTTCAGGCTGGTAAAAAAAAATAAGGGGCTTGGCGACTCCCACCTCTCCCACTAGAGAGATCAAAGACCAAAGAGCTCAATGACCTCCCTCTCCTTATTCGTCTACAGGACTTCTTAGGGAAACCTATTGAAAATCGTCGCCACGCCCATTATCCAGAAATTTATATGAATCTAATTTTCTTATAAGTGGCTATTGCAATCATGGATCTTAGGAGAATTAGTTTCAGTAGTTACTGATTTATCCAAGTTTCTTTGTTTCTGTAAACGGGCGTAGTTGTTGCCCGATTTCAGATATTTTCAAAAGCTGGACCCTTAGTAAAGTGGTACTGAGTTTGGTAAGGAAGGCTGAAACGGCTACTTAGATACGGCATTTCATCACGGGGCGAGGTTACGCCCATTTTCCAGAACCTTCATAATAATACTATTTTCTATCAAAATTCTACTGCACATACTCATTTTCAACAATTTGGATCCAATATTTACTGAAATATCGTAGTTTTTCCATTTTTGAAGATGCCGTTATAAGTGAAGTGGGAGAGGATACAGTCTGATTTCGCCCATTTTCAATACCAACCTACCTCGGATGAAGGGCAACCTACATTCCAAATTTCGTTGAGATATCTCAATTTTTGCTCGAGTAATCGTGTTTTCGGGCGGACGGACGGATGTACAGACAGACAGTCATGGCTCAATCGACTTCTCTTTTCATACTGAGCATTTATGTATGTATACATTTGTCTATATCTATCTCGATTCTTTTAGGCTGTTACAAATAAGCGTTATGCGAACAAAGTTATAGTACCCTTGCAAACAAGTGCGCTAGGGTATAAAAGTAGGAGTTTTTAAATATTACCCGATGAAAACTAAGTACCAACAAGCTAATTCTAACAATATATTATTATACATCATTTTAAAGGTATATACATAAATTCCTTTTTCAAATCATGATTGATTTTCAAAATCGGATGAAGAATATTTAGTTAAGCTTTTATTAGATAAGTGCATAGTATGAAAATAACGATTATTTTAATAATAATAATATAATAGTTTGGCGCTTACACATATGTTAGTGTTTGGCCGAGCTTCTCCTCCGAATTGTGGCGTGCGCCTTGATGTTGTCACACAAAGCGGAGGGACCTACAGTTTTACGCCGACTCCGAACGGCGATTGTATTTTTATGAGAAGCTGTTTTTCATGGCAGAAAAACACTCGGAGATTTGCCACTGCCTGCCGAATAACGACCGCTGTTAAGAAAAAACATTTTTTTTTTTTTTTGCGATGTTGCTTTAACCAGGGCTTGAACCCAGCGGCCGACAATTTTAAGCGGCCGGTTATTTTAAATAAAATAAAAATGGAGGTTTCAGGAACTATAGGAAACCTATTTTCATGTTGTAGTTGATCCTACCTACAATACCTACAATATTTCGTGTTATTGGTTTCGCGCATTTATGACGTTTGCAAGCAATTTGATTTTGAAGTACTACACACACATTTCTTTTCCAATATAATTACGAAAGTAAAGAAAAAATCAAATTTTTAATCTAGTTGGTGCAACGTGCATGAGTATGTACATGCCTATGTAGATATGACACATGCACACGGCATGAAAACGAACTTGTTTCATTTCTATACCAATTTTCCGCCTATAAGTTTATAATTTCAAACATTTCGTTTTTATAGGAAGATAACACAAGATAAAAGCTATGCTATTATAAAGGTTCAAGTCAACAGCTCTTATGGTCTTGGTTGTATAAGGTTTTAAGTTTTATGTTTGGCGAAAGAAAATAGAAATCGGGTGTCAATCATTATTCTTGAGCCGAAAAAATAAAAATCGCAAGATAATCATTATACCTGAGCGAAAAAAATAAAAATCACAAGTAATCGAAACTCAGAAGCTGAGTATTCCTGAGCGAAAAAATAAAAATCGCAAGATAATCATTATACCTGAGCGAAAAAAATAAAAATCACAAGTAATCGAAACTCAGAAGCTGAGTATTCCTGAGCGAAAAAATAAAAATCGCAAGATAATCATTATACCTGAGCGAAAAAAATAAAAATCACAAGTAATCGAAACTCAGAAGCTGAGTATTCCTGAGCGAAAAAATAAAAATCGCAAGATAATCATTATACCTGAGCGAAAAAAATAAAAATCACAAGTAATCGAAACTCAGAAGCTGAGTATTCCTGAGCGAAAAAATAAAAATCGCAACATAATCAGTATTCTCGATCAAAACCATAGAAATCAAGAAGTTATCATTATTATTGAGCAAAAAAATATAAATTATATAATAATAATTACATTCGAGCAAAAAAGTAAAAATCAATAAATAATTATTATTTGTAATTAAAAAATAAAAATCGGATAATAATAATTAAATGTTGATTAATATTTTTTAACTTATAATGATTACCATCCCTGTTTAAAAAAAAAATTTGAACTTAATTGAAAGGGAAAAATTGAAAGCAAGTTGCCCATTCAAGTAATAAATAAGAGTGTGTTTGTGAAAAACTGAGAGTGTATTGAAAATTGAAAGGGGAAAATTGAATTTGTATCCAACAAGCATTTCAGTAAATGTTTAAAAAAAATCTTAAAGTAAGTTTGCTATAATAAGCGTTAAATAAGCATTTTTAATATTAAGCTTATTAAAAGTTTTTTCAAATAAACCTTTAATAAGTTTTGAGAGCGAATGTTTATAAATAACTTAAACTTATAAATGAAATGCAAATTAGTAAATATAACATTTTTTCAATCGTAAGTGACGTGTTTACGTTTTTTAAAATATATTATTAAAAGAAAAATTAGATAAAACCGATGCGGTAAAAAAAATCCAATCCAGGACCCGCTGCGCTAATCGGTGGAGCATTCGAGTCTTCAAATGTTGAGTTCTCCTTATCCTTTCTTATTTTAACATTCAATTAAAAATGTATTAAATTTTTTTCAGAAAAGTTCGTCAATGAGAATGGCGGCGATGAAGCGGAATATATAGCTGCATCGATGTCGTTTTTCCAATTTGTCAATAACCGCATGTAATTGGAAGCACGCAACAAGATATAATAATTAACTTTTTTATGCTTAATTTTTGTGTGTTATCGTAAAATGTCTATGTGTATGCTAAAATGTCTATTCCCTATTTATATTTTCGCGACTGTAGATGAGTTCGCCGAAAATTCGCATTTCGTTTAGTTTCTAGATGTTAAGCAATCTATGTATGAGTTTTTAATGAAATATCTTTAAATAAAGGGTTATAAAAATGTTTATAAAAAGCTTTCTTTTGAAAATTTTTAGTAAGTTTATATTCATACGCTTATAAACAACTTTTTTTCAACCTTTATTATAAGTTTACACTTTTACGCTTATAAAAAGCTTTCTTTTGAACATTTATGACAAGTTTTTATTTCTACGCTTTTAACCAATGTTCCTTTTCGATTATATTACGCTTACTTTCAAGCGTTTTACAAACAAAAAATCAACGTTTTGTAAGCTTAATGTTTATAATTGAAAACTTAAAAAAACTTGCTTTACGTTTATTTTGTTTGTTGGGTAACGTACCGCTTATTTATTTTGAATTTATAAGACATTTGAATTATTTCGAGAGAGTAACTCAAAATACTAGCAAACATTAAAAAACCCCAAATGGTGGACGAATTGAGCGAGCGGTTTTACCTATGATAAAAACATAGCAAGGTAGAACCCATGGTGGAATAATAACAAGGTGTTGTCAGTAGCGACGTGTTTGTTGTAAATTTGACAAGATCGGCATGCTTATTTTCAGTGCCGCCGATCTTAATTTTTATACTACTATTCGTTGGGAAATAGTATCTAAAATGTTCAGTTTTAGTAACTCGTTTTATCTCGATTTTTAAAGAACTTGTCAGAACGATATTAATATTTGAAATTGATGGATTTGTATTCAACAATTTTTATTGAGCTCGAGACCGTTTTTAATGAAAAAATTATTGTGCAAAAGCAACAATAATTTGAAAAAATGGTAGAAGTGGTAGCTATTTCGGAAATCNCTTATATTATCGATATTTATGTTTTTTAGTCTATTTAAAAAATCATTTACAGTCTTATAGGAAATTGCCTTATTTTACCGCCTTTACTTTTTTAAAGTTACAATATACAGTCAGTCAATAAAGTTTATTATAAAATCCAAAAATCAGGGTTCCAAACCTTGTGCAAAATTAAAGAAAATTCCGCAAAATTTCATTCAAATATTGCACTTTTTATTTACGCTCTCTATAAAGAAGTTGAGTATGCAGTTTTTTAGCCCATTCAATTCTAGTATAATAAAGTGTAAGTATGAGGAAGCTAGAACTTACCATTGATTTTTAGGAATTTTTTTTGTTGAAGGTGTCACTCATTTTCTCCATATAAAATAATGTTTGATAATGCATACTCAAATTTTTTCTAGAGAGCGTAAATAAAAAGCGCAATATTTGAATGAAACTTTGCAGAATTTTCTTTAATTTTGCACAACGTTTGGAGCTTTTCTTTTTGGGGTTTTTGTTGTAGAATTAACCATATTTTTATAAAAAATTAGCGAAAAATAAAATATTTAAAAAATAGTTGCCCGTATTGTAAAAAATTCGCTGTACTTAAACTTTATTGACTGACTGTATGTCGATAGTCGCTCAAACGATACTAACAAAATTACGTCGTCAAAACACTGATTTATGCATTTGTGCAATATTTGGGTTTCATGAAGCAAGACAATCTCGACACGATATCGTTCAGACGATTGTCGTCATACGTGATTCATGCCCTGGGTTATAAGCCTGTAATTAAACATTTTTATACATTTAATTTGAAATAGTATGCACCAACGGATTAAAAGTAGTAAATAATTAAAACCTTTTCTACTACTTTAAAACGTGTGACCGGAATAGACCTGCCGAAAAAGTGAGGTTAAGTAACTGACAACACCTTGTTATTATTCCACCATGGGTAGAACCGTTCTCTCAATTTGTCGGCCATGATTTTTTTTTTGAAGTTTGCCAACATTTTAAAATCATTTAAAAGTGAAAATAAAAAATTGAAATTGTTCGAAATTGTTGTTGCTCGAGATTGAAAATGAAAATGTGTGTGAGTTTGTCAGTAAATTTAAAAATTAAATTGTTTGGAAACGTCAAGAGTTTTAAAAATGACTCTCAGCGGTTCTACCTTACTATATTTTTATCATGGTTTTACCCTTAAATATTTTTATCATGGTTTCACCAAAATTTAAAAAAATCTTAAGAAAAATATTTGGTATGCAGTTTTGTAGCCCATTGTAGTCTAAGTCGTGCAAGTTTTAAGTTGGAGAAAATCCCCGATTTTTGAGAATTTTTTTGGTTGAAGGTGGATATGCTCAACAATTTTCTTATATATGGAAGACAACGGGACAAAAGAATTGCCAAAAATCAACGGGATTTTTTAGCAGCTTGAAACTTGCAGTTCATCATGATCATCGATGAAGATCTCAGAAATAGCAGCTATAACTTCTACCATGTTTAAATTATTGTTCCATAGCTCCATCAAATTTTTGAATATATTACTTTAAAGAAAATTACAGGGAAAATCTTTTAAATATTTATTTACACTAAGGAGCACATATCTATTTTTTCAAAGTCGAATGCATTTTCCAATATTAGAACTACCTATCCTCGCCCGTGTTTTGCGGCGGCGTGTATGCAGGTGGGGTGTGGTTGCCTGTGTTATGTTGGAAGGTTGTCGTGTTGGGGTTATTTTGCTCAGGTGAACTCCGGGGAGCCATGAAGGCAGCTTGGGTGTTGAGATCGCTATGTTTTCGATAGTTTTTCGAATCGCTCTCTAACGTTTGAGATTGGAGAATGTGGCTAGTTCTCCAATCATTCTCTAATCGATAACTAACCTCAATGTTTGCTGGGCAGAAGGAAAAATTGTTTGTAGAAAATAAACACAAGTCGAAATTCGATTTGTTTGTTCGTCTAGTATATGCATTTACTTTCGAAAAGTTATGTTATTAAATTCTTTTATTCACCTTTTGTTCATACGATAGTACCGTTTCAACGGTGCGCTTTACCATTTTCATTTAATTGCGAGCTTTTTCTTGCATTATAGCGAAGTTAACCCAAATTTTATTTTTTACATACATGTATGAATAAATCTTGGGGCTTGAACTTTTTTTTTATATTGGATCGTCCGTGGCGAAGCCGCGGACCACGGTGGCTGGCCAGTTAATAGTATAAACGCAGTGGCCTTTATTTTAATTTTGCAAACTTCAACTACTTTACTCACCAAATTATCATTCCCACAATAGGATGCCATCGTTTTCCTCATTATTGGATTGGTCGATAAATCAACAATTTCTTCACTGCTCCCGCATATAACACACAATTTTGTGTTACTATAGATCCGTTGCCCGCTGGGAGCACCATCTTCAGAAAGCAGCGGATGTCGGTTGCGTCGCTGTGCTATTCCTTTTGCCCCCCTTGGAAGAACATTTCTGTTGTTTCCTTTCTGACCTGTAATGCACAGAATATTTATAGGTATTATGTTATGAAGTACGGGTGAAATTACAAAAAAGTTGTGCTTTTACAATTGGTACTTCTATTTTGGCCGCCATCGAGCACTCCATAAACAATGGAAGCACTTTCCTCTGATGTACGCGTTCTTTTGTTCTTCTGCATAATTGGTTACGAATCCTTAGTCCAATTTATTTTCCCAGTAATCTCGACAATTTATTGTAGATACAGCTAAAACTTTTATTTTAAATATATTTCTACCGTCCATATACTTTTTCGCCTTGTATTATTTAGTTCTGTTCGATGTGCTTATTTAGTGTTGCCAGAGTTGCTCTTGTTCTGTTTTTGTCCTAATTATTGCAATCGATTCCGAAATACCTCGGGTTCGTACTAGTTGAAAAATGGGTTAAACAGGCTGTACCTAATATCTAAGACCGTAAATCTATAAGAAGAGACAACACGTTATAATTGTAGCGAGTGTGAACATCAGGAGCGTGCCTTCTCTTTTCATCCAATCAAAAAACGTATTTGGCAAAAGAGAAGGCGCGCTTCTGATGTTAACACTCGCTACAATTATAACGTGTTGTCTCTTACAGATTTACGTTCTTTGCTAATATCAAAAAATAAATGTACCTAAATGAGACAGATTGTATCTAAAAAAGTTACAACATTCATCAGCCGTGTTCACATTTTCAGAAACGTAAATATTTTGCGTTTTACCTTTCAAATCGCAAATTTACGATTACAATTTTGCAAATCGCAAATCCGAAAATGTTTGCGGTTTCAAATCGGTTGCCGGTGAGACGGTGGAATGAAAAGTAAATGGCAAAATTAACATAAATAACAAGCTAGCTTAGTTTAAACTTATTTCTGATTATGCCCATTATATTTTGCAATATTTTTGGCATCCTAAAATTAACTTTTTATGTTGATTTTATTTGTTTAATTCACTATTTATTATACCTATCTCCGTTTTGGGCAACGAAAATTTATCGAAGCAACGATTTGGTTGTTCAATGTCTGGTTATCACTACCACTACACTATCGACGATTTCGACATCATGCATGTAACATGTGATCGATAAAGCAGGAGTTGTGCTTAACCGGAGCTTCTACCTCCGATTTGTGCTAATCAGACATTGAACAACCGGCCCTTAGACTTTCAAAGTTTTTGCGTAGTTGAAGAAATTAATTTAAGTCATGAGGATTTTAGATGAAGTTTTAAATAGTGGTATTTTACCACAGTTTGAAAAAATATGTAATTTTTTTCGATACCACACTCAAACAAAGCAACTCAGAGGATATTAAGTATAAAGTTTGCTTCCTGGCGCAAATAGAGAAACCGGCTTATGATTAACATTTTTTTATAGTGAACTGCAAATAAAAAATAATTTTAAAATGAAATGTATAGAATTCTTTGACTACTTAAACACTGAAGGCGGAAATGATCTCATTATTGCTATTCAACAATTTCATAAATATAAAATAATTTATTGGCTTCTGTATGCAATGATGTGTACACTCATGTTAAAGTAAATAACACTTATATTTTTTATGAGCTATATTTTATTTATATACCAAAATTTTGTTAAAAACAAGTACTCTGGCGTTTTAAAGTATTATCTGTTACTTACATTCACAATGTAGCTTTGAATAAAAATGTACTGAAAAGAACTGATTTTTTAGCATGAAGAAGTCTAACGTACTGATTTCGGGCATAAAAAAATCTGGAAACCCTAGTGCCTACAAGTAAATATATTTGCAAGGTAAAGCAAAAAGCAAATTTAAATTAAAAATGCATCTGATCAAAAGATGATTGTATCTACCGAAAATCTAGTGACTGAACCTAATGTACCTTTAAGGGCCGGTTACTCAATGTCTGTTAACACTAATCTCCGGTTAAACATAGTTATCGACGTTACCGACTCCCTGTTGTATGCATGGAGTCGAAGCATCGATAACGATGTTNAACACCGGAAAGAGGTACAATTGTACCTACTTTATCATCCCTGGTTCGTACATTCAATTATTAAATGAAACTAATTTCTGCTGGAAAGCGTTTCTTAACCCAAAAAACTAGCAACCCTCTTTCGTTCTTACGCTCTTATTTTTTTGGCTCTCTTGTTAATTTCTGCTAGATAAATTTTAACTAGCAGAAACTAGCAGCTTTCAATAGTCAAATACACCCGAAGAATCTTATCTGTCGCTAGAAAAATAGAAATAGAACCAATCTGGTCACAGCTGCACTTTTGTCTAGTCACAGTGTTGCCGTGTCGTTGCCAAAATAATTATCTACATAAGAGTACGTGTTAAAATAATCTGACAGCTGTAGTCCGTAGCCCATCGTTTCCAATGTGATTCAAGCTTTAGACTGGGTTCACACAGAGACACTTTTGTTGCTCACTTTCGGCAACTTCTCTTTTGGTGCTGCCCTTCGCGTTCACACAGAGCAATTATTTTTTACACAATTGTTGTTGTCAGATGTGAACCGCCAAATTGAATTACTCAGACGAACGAGAGCACAAAGCGCGTTGTCCGAGCCCGAGCAACTCGGTGCCCTTAGCCTTTCCTCGTCGGTGCCCTTACCCTTTCCTCGTCGCACTCTCTCCCACAAACTTCGAGTTGCCGTAACAAAAGTTTCTGTGTCTGAACCAGGACTTGTCATCGAAAAATTCGAAAACGGCCTGCAAATTGCTTGTGGCAAGTGTAATTTGTCTGTGACAATAACTTTGTTCCCGTACAATAAGTTAACAATACAGTTTTCTAGGTTAAATAGCGCTCACAAGCAGAAAAAAGGGATAATTTTCACTACGGGATAAACCTAATGTTTCCATGCCTATTCAAGGTTGGTATTTTTGACATTTACTTGCAGCATGTGTCAAAATTTACTGTCTTTGAAATTTCGTTGCCAGTGGCCTTTAAGGTAGCTCTGCAAGTGGGTTAGTAAAATATGCTTGGTATCCAGGGGCTCTATTCGGTAACTGTGAGTTTTCAAGTGTACACTGAAAATTGTGTGCACTCTTCATTTTTCGATTCAGGAAGAGTGAGAATGAGTTTTAGCTGTCAGAATTGTGTACACTTCCTCATTTTTCGATTCAGGAAGAGTGAGAATGAGTTTTAACTGTCAAAATTGTGTACACTTCTCTTCCGAAAACTCACTGAATTTTAGTGGGTGAGTTTTTGGTTGTGAGTTTTGCACTCGCTGTACACTACGTTTTCTCACAGTTACAGAATAGAGCCACAGCTCTTAGATAAGCGGCCAAGAAAAAAAATGACTTTATTTCGTGTGTGTGTGTTTGTCCAAGGAATTTGACATCTGATATTTAAAATCTTGTTGCCTCAAGGCAAAATTATTCAACGACGAATCGTAAACATACGTTGACGCTGACACGATCTACCTGACGGAATTTGCGTGTTAACGAAAATTCACCACCGCATGACGGTGGCGTTGCCGTTGCTTCTCTCTCCCTTTCTCTATATCAAGAGCAAATTTGATATCAAGGCGAATTTATACAATGTGGTGTTACTGGCAAGGCGTATTTAACAAGGTGGTGTTGACCGTATATAAGTAAAAAATTACACTAACAAATTATACGCTGATGTCCATACTGTCATTGGTATGAGTTACAACAAACACATCATTTTGACGTAATGGCCTCCACGGCGAAAAACTCAGCTGTCGCCCCAACACCACCTTGTTTAATACACCTTGGTTACTGGCGTATTTAGATTTTCGCCGCGGTACTTCTTAATGTCAAAATGATGTGTTTGTTGTAATATAAACTCGTCTTGTTTACAACACACACATCATTTTGACATTAGGAAGTACCGCGCGAAAATCTAAATTCGCCAGTAACACCACCTTGTATAAATTCGCCTTGTTTGATATGTTGCTACGTACGTTTAAGCTACGTCGTTGACTAATTTCGCCTTCACTCTTTCCTCAAGAAATAATGGAACGGGCATATATTTTTCTTACATGAGTTGCCTTGTGCTCTTTTTCGCAAAAAAACTTTAGAAAACCGTACTAGAAATTGTAGCAAATTTCTTTAGAACTGCGT
>NW_016161463.1:48645-51156 GCF_001687245.7 Rhagoletis zephyria | reverse complement strand
ATGTACATCCCGTAAACTCTTGTTGCCAATTAATTTTCCTTATTCAACCAACTACTATCAAGTGCAGCCGATTTGCCGCTATTTAAACTCGACAGCGTGGTTGTTGTTGTCAATTCTATACATCCATTTGCTTATTTTGCTTTTTGTATAGTTTCAGGCAGGCTCTTCCTAAACTATGTATTCAGGGATGATAAATGAGTTTTTTAATTTTGTACCAAATGGTCAAAAAAATTGTACTAAATAAGCCGAAAAAGTACTAACATTTAAAAGACCATACATACATAGTTACATATACATGTGTTTTAGGTTTTCTGTATAAAGATCATGATATAAAACATGGCGTGTCGAATGTAAGTGTAAGTGCATAAGTGCAAATCAATTATTTGAAAAGGCCACCAAAATGCCAAGGTAATCAAGAAAAGCATACAAGTTATACCTATTAAGTGCTAGTAATACAAAAATTAAAAATAAAACCGTTGCATTTAACGTAATGGAAGTTTTACAAAAATATTTTGCAAAATATGTATTTCCTTTTATAGAAATAAACAAGTTAATAGCAATGTTCTCGTACCTAACATCTTGCAAAGTGAGGAAAACCGGGAGCGCAAAATGACTCTGAGATCTGCAAATTTTTGGAAAAAATTTTACCTACGAAAACTTACAAGTAAATGTCTGCTGACCACAACATGTGTTCGGGAATAAACAAAAGAAAGGAAGAAAAGTTTAGTTTAGTTAATTTACTAATCTCTACTTACTAATCTCTAATTTTCTAATTTCCGTGCGTCAACTAGGGCTGCCGTATAAAATTATTTAGTTGTGGATGAAACTATTTGTTGGCCGAAGTTTATGCAAAATATTGAGAAATTTAGCAAAATAGATAATAATGCTGAAACGTTCTGACCGAATTTGTCAGTTGATCGTTAAAACAAAAATGGGATAATTTTAAAGATACATTTGTAGCTTTATCTACTTCATTTTTGTGAAACAATGAAGGGTGCTTAGAGGAGATTCTTTTATTTTTGAATGCGTCATGATGAGGTATCCAAAATATTTGTTAGAAAAAAACTTACTTACCTATCAGAAAGTCAGAATGGCGTAAGTTTTACTGCGTTCAATAACTTTTTCTGATATTTTAGCCTTCCCCTCAATTTTACTCGCTATGATTCTTTTATTCTCTGGCTGCCAGCACTTANTACTTCATTTTTGTGAAACAATGAAGGGTGCTTAGAGGAGATTCTTTTATTTTTGAATGCGTCATGATGAGGTATCCAAAATATTTGTTAGAAAAAAACTTACTTACCTATCAGAAAGTCAGAATGGCGTAAGTTTTACTGCGTTCAATAACTTTTTCTGATATTTTAGCCTTCCCCTCAATTTTACTCGCTATGATTCTTTTATTCTCTGGCTGCCAGCACTTACTGGAAAATTTTATGAATAGACCTATTATGACAGAAACCTTTTTTTTTTTGTTTAAGTAAGTACACATCATGTATTTAAATAAGGTAGAAAAAGATGACTATAATTTAATGCACAAAAGTTCAAAACTCCAAGTAAAAAGAGTGTGGTATTTTGATAAAAATGACAAAAATGACAAAAATGTATCAAAAATGTCAATGTAGTACCAATGTACTTTTGGCTTCAAAAGTATACAATTGTACCACCAATTTCATCACTGATGTACATAGCTCAGTGGCTAACGCTTCTGACTTTGAACATCGAATTCGCAGGTTCGATCCCTGCTGAAGTCTAGAAAAAAGAAGTCTGATGAAGAGATGTGGTGATCTCCGAAATAGCTGCTATAACTTCTACCGTTTAGTAGACTTTGTAGCTTTTTAAATTTTTCCTAATAAACAATCGTGGTACAAAGCTCAATAAAAATATTAAAAATAAATAAATTATTGTTTACATCAGTGGTCGGCAAAAGTTAAATTGTGACTGGATGGGAGAACAAGAGAACTGCTCCGCATGAGCAACCCAGTAGGAAATTACGAGAAGCGAAACAAAATTTTTAACTTATCGGTCTTCAATAAAAACATATAAATATATATGTTTAACACATAAATATGTACACATATGTGCATCGCTCATTTACTATGAAAGTATCATAATCCCAAAAAAGCAAAAATCGGGTTAAGTATGCAAGAATGAACATTAGTTCTTATGAAGTGTAAAAATTTCATAGCTGTAACGATTACCAGTAGCTCACTAGAACAAAATCAGTCTTATCCTGAGTTTCGCCCGAAAAATGTTCATCCGCGAATAGTAAACTCACGGAAACAAATGATAAAGCTGAATATGTGTTAATTTTTCCCTTGGGAGTACATGTAAATTCAAATCTTTAAAACTGGTTTTCTCGAGTTATTAGTTTTTTTTATACCCGAGCGCACTTGTGCACAAGGGTATATTAATTTTGTTCACATAACGGTTGTTTGTAACAGCCAAAACGAATCGAGATAGATATAGACAAATGTATACATAAATGATCAGGATGAAAAAAGAAATCGATTAAGC
>NW_016161463.1:0-41004 GCF_001687245.7 Rhagoletis zephyria | reverse complement strand
AAGCGGTCTTAAACCGCAGAAAAACAAATTGGAAAAAATTTGAAACAATATTTTCTAATAATATTTCCGGCCTCACAAATCAAATAAACTCGGAACATCAACTTGATAACGTCGTGGACGATATAACTAAAGCATTTAACCGTGCAGCAAAATTAGCCTGCCCAATCAGGGCAACAAGTAGAAAACCAAAACCTCCATGGTGGTCCATTGAAATGCAACCCTCAGAAGGGAATGCAGATCAAAATTTAATGAAGCTAAGAGATCCAGCTCTTGGAGTGAATTTAAAGACTGGCATCGCCGATTTAAGTATCAATAAGAGACGCTAAGCGCTCCTCATGGAGGAACTTCTGTCAGAAGATAGNAGACTGCGCAAAATACTATCTATGAGTCCCAGCAATATTAGCTATCTCATCAAGGAGGATGGTGATTGAACAACTAGCAGCGAAGAAACTCTAGAGCTTCTTGTACAGATGCACTTTCCGGGTTGCCTCAACAGTAGAGTCACAAATACCCGAATAATAGGCAAGCATGATGACATTCCAGCGAATATCATAACTAAGGAGAACATAAAGCGTGCTATTAGCAGCTTCCAACCGCTTAAATCTCCGGGACCAGACGGCATTATTCCCGCTGACCTACAGCATACAGCAGGAATGATTGCACCCATACTCGTACCAGTCTTTGAAGCAGTGTTACGAATGAATTATATACCCCACAAATGGGAGGAGGTAAGAGTAGTTTTCATTCCCAAGGCAGGGAAAACTACACACACCAGACCAAAAGACTTCAGACCAATTATTCTGTCGTCTTTCCTGTTGAAATCTCTAGAGAGACTAATAGATGGGCACATTAGAGACAAGGTGGGCAGCAAACTTTCGGCAGCCCAGCATGCCTACAACAAAGGGAGATCAGTCGAAACAGCACTCCATTCTTTAGTGCACACAATTGAAAGATCACTTTATTACAAAGAATACACCCTCGCGGCCTTCCTGGACATCGAGGGTGCTTTCAACAATGTATCTCCTGCAGCGATTATCTCATCTCTGATAAATCTGGGAGTAAGCAATTCATTGAGCTCATTTATTGAACGAATGTTAATCGGCCGAGAAATAAGCGCAGGATTAGGTGAATCAGTAATAAAAAGGTTCCCCGTCAGGGGTACACCCCAGGGGGGAGTAATATCACCGCTCCTGTGGATCATAGCAGTAGACAGCCTTCTTCGGGAACTTGAAGAACTTGTAATAGCTATCTCGGGTAAACATCTTTCAACATTGACAGATCTGATCCAAAGATCCCTCAACAAACTATCCCTGTGGTGTAACAGGCGAGGACTGGGAGTGAATCCTGAAAAAACAGACCTTGTGCTGTTCACCAGGAAGCACAAGATACCTGATCTCGGGAACATAACTCTAGAGGGCAACACCCTCGAAATAAAAGGAAGAGACCAAATATCTATGCCTCATAGTAGATAGGAAACTAAACTGGGAGCCCAACGTTGCAGATAGAGTGCGCAAAGCAACAGTGGCACTATATTCCTGCAGCAGAGCAATAGGGAAAAAATGGGGGATGGAACCCAAAATAATACACTGGCTATACACGGCGGTGGTTAGGCCAATTCTCTATCACGGTATAGTGGTATGGTGGAACGCCCTTGGGAAAGGGGTAAACTTCAAAAAAATGGACAAGGTTCAAAGGCTTGCGTCCACACTCATAACTGGTGCGATGAGAACAACACCATCCAAGGCACTGTATGCCCTACTGAATTTTCTTCCACTGGACCTACATGCCAAACAAGTCGCAAGCGGCGCGGCAATTCGAATTATCATTCTAAATAAGTGGTCAAATACCAGTTATGGTCACGGTAGAATATTAACGGAGTTTCCGGGGCTCCCCGGATTGATGGACTATGTACTTCCGGAACCTGCACCCGCTACTACTGCGTTCGCGACCCTCCTACCCTCAAGGGAAGAGTGGAAGCATGACGTTGTAAGTAGTGGAGAGTCCATCCATGTATACACAGATGGCTCAAAGCTCGAGGGAAGAGTTGGAGGAGGTGCATATTCCCATCACCTGGGAATCTCCCGCAGCTTACGTCTCCCGGACCACTGTAACGTTTTTCAGGCTGAACTGATGGCAATCGACAGGGCCACGAAACTGGTAAAGTGTGATATGATACCCCAAGTTGATATCTATATCTTCACTGACAGCCAGGCGGCAATAAAGTCCCTCACGAAGCAGTCGACAACCTCCATGGTAGCCATGAAATGCCGCGCATCTCTTAAAGAGATGGCTGTGTCATTTCGCCCAAAGGTAATATGGGTTCCGGGACACTGCGGCATAGAGGGGAATTGTAAGGCCGACGAACTGGCGCGACTTGGCACGAAACTTCCTTTTGAGGATATAAATGACGAAATAGGAATACCCTTGCAAACTTGTAAGCTACTTATCTCCGAGAGGCTCACTAAAGTAGCGAACGAAAGGTGGCAGGACGANTTTTGAGGATATAAACGACGAAATAGGAATACCCTTGAAAACTTGTAAGCTACTTATCTCCGAGAGGCTCACTAAAGTAGCAGGAAGTACTCACCTGCAAAACTGCCAAACAATTATGGCCGGTGCTCAGCCCCAAATGCACTGGCCTACTACTGAGTCTAAATAAGTCCAATATTAGATTATTAGTATCCGTCATAACAGGACACTGCCTAATTGGCAAGCACGCCTATCGACTTGGCCTACGTTCACATGACTTCTGTAGAAGTTGTCAAGATGAAGAAGAGGAGGAAACGATTCTGCACCTGTGGTGCCAATGCCCTGCTCCATCTAGACGAAGACTCTCCACTCTCGGTAGGCAATTCTTCGACAACTTGGAGGACCTTAGATGCGTCGAAATTAGGGATCTTCTAAAATTCTTTCAAAGTTCAAAATGGTTTTAGGAGGGATTGGGAGTTGCTGACCCAACATGCGGCATCACAATGGGCCCTGAGCCTAAGTGTCTTATAGACGACCGCGACAACCTACCTACCTACCTACCTACCATCTGAAATGTGCTGGTTTGACGGGAAGAATTCTGGACGCTATTAATGATGGCAAGGGCCTTCGCTGGTCTTGCGTAAAGTGCAGGTCAACCGAAGTTGATAATTTCAAGCTATTTAGGCAAACCAGAAATGGTTTTACAGAAATAGGAAGAGAATTGTCGGTACTGACAGAAAAATTTAAGCATTATGAAAATGTGTTTAAATCATTCAAATGCTTGGATACCTTGCAATCTGTTAAGGATATCCGTGTGTCTAAACGTAAGCGTCTTCATAGTCCATCTAAGGAAATTATTGCCGTTGCTCGTCAGAATAATCTTCCGACTGACTTAATTAATCTATCTTCTCCATGTCCTCCAGCATCAGAATCCTCAGCCTCAAAAGAGCGTGTAACGAAATCTGCTTCGGATAATAACGAGCCTGAAGTATCTTCCCCTTCCCCCATTGAAGTGGTGGCATCATCTTCAAAGCCTCCACCGCCTTCCCTATCCTCAACTACTAACGCAGTAACTCAACCCCTTCCGCCGGTACTCCAGTCTGAAACAAGGGAACTAGTTGTGGTTTTGCCAAAGAAGTCAATCATTGTCTCTAGATTTTCGAGAGACACTACCGAAGACGATACAAAGCTTTATATCTCATCAGAAATTACAACTGTCGACTTAAGCATCAGAAAATTTAATTTTAAATACGAAAGAAATATTGCTTCATTTAAAATTGACGTAAATTTAGACAATTTTAATGCGCTGCTTAGTAGTTCTTTTTGTCTCCCCGGAGCTTTTGTTCGTGAATTCGAATATAGGCCCAAAAAAGGGAAATAACTTAGCTAATATTCCCCGACATAACACTGCATCAAAAAACTAATTATTAAATCTTCTTTAAGTATTTATTACCAAAATATAAGAGGCTTAAATACTAAAATAATGAACTTATAACTTAAAGGTCTTGAATGTAATTATAATATTCTTCCTTTTACCGAAACTTGGCTGAAACCTCACATTTTCAATTCAGAGATTCCTCCAAATAATTATCATATCTATAGACAAGATAGGGAGGACAGAATCGGCGGTGGCGTACCCTTCGCTGTAGACTCTTCAATATCATCTGAAGAAGTTAGTCTTCCACACATTGATTCAGTAGAATTCAAATGCATTCGTGTACAGGCTGGAAAAGGGTCTATTTACTTAGCTCTATGCTATATCCCTCCCCGATCTGACACATTGGTGTATTCACGACTCATCTCTTTACTGAAATCAGTTAATTTATGGACTAAACCCTCTGATTCAATGATTGTGTTGGGTAATTTTAATTTACCAAGCATATCATGGAACATCATTGACAGTGATATCGTACCTTTCGCGTCTAGTGCGTGCAACAACGTATTTTTAGAGGAGATGGCTGAACTCTGCCTAACTCAGGTTAATGTACTTCACAATAAGTTTGGTAAAGTATTAGATCTTGTTTATGTTGATAATGCATCTAAGTCCGTTGTAAATAAGCGTGATCCACTAGTTTTGCCCCAAGATGTCTACCACCCTGCTATGGAGGTATCTTATGAAGTGATGGTTAAAATTGCAGTACCCGAGCACACGAACCAAATATTCGCTTTGATTTTTCGAAAGCCAACTTTAAAAAGCTTAACAAATAACTGTCTACATTGTCGTGGCCTGCATATAAAGAGAATATTGAACAAAGCGTTGCACTTTTAACTTTAGTTTACATAAATTATTTGAAAAGTATGTGTCTAAACGCATGTATGTTCCTGAAGAACAAACACAGTTATGGTTCACTAAAGAACTGAGAAATTTGAAAAACAAAAAGTCGCGTTATTTTAGATTACACAAAAAACCCGGCTTACACTCATACTATGTAAACAAAAAGTGTTATAAAGCTTAGTTGTGTAAAATCAAATGGCGTATAATATATAACTCCATATGATTATATGAATTCGTAAACTCTAAGTGAAATGTACGTGGGTTTCCTTCCGCCATGAAGTATCAAAATACCGTCTCTAATGATAATCAAACAATTTCTAACATGTTCGCTCAGTTTTTTAAATACAATTATTCCATTAACTCACATGCTAACATTGACTATCCTTTTAAACTATGTCCAATGAACTCAATAAATGTCGCAGTAATATCTCCCGATGATGTAGTAGTTTATCTGAAATCCTTAAACCAGTCCTTCAGTTATGGTCAGAGGTGGGCACTACACAAACAAGCGTTAGCTAAAAGTGAGAATGTGTTAGTGTGCCTAATTCAATTTGCATGTTGTCGCGTTCTCATCGTAACGCTCTTGCTTGTATTATGATGATTACGCTCCTTGAGCGTGTGCTCGTTCTCTGCCCATCCCTACTTGTATTCTTATAAATTGTGCTGATTACCTCTATGAGCCGTTAACAGCGTTATTTAATTAGTTNTTTGCATGTTGTCGCGTTCTCATCGTAACGCTCTTGCTTGTATTATGATGATTACGCTCCTTGAGCGTGTGCTCGTTCTCTGCCCATCCCTACTTGTATTCTTATAAATTGTGCTGATTACCTCTATGAGCCGTTAACATCGTTATTTAATTAGTTTCTTAAAGAGGGCGTTTTTCCAACTATATGGAAGGAATCGCTCATAACCCCGTTACATAAAAGCGGTAGCAGATCTTCAGTGGTGAACTACCGGGGAATAGCTAAGCTTTTNCATAGCTAAGCTTTCTGCAATTCCTAAATTATTTGAAGCAATTATAACAAATCGGTTGACGCATTCTATCACTTCAAGCATTTCATACAGTCAACATGGATTTTGCAAGGGCAAATCAACTTCTACAAATTTACTTGAATTAACATCCTATATCTCAAAAGCATTTAGTGAGAGCAAAACTGTTGATGTTATATATACTGATTTCAGTAAAGCATTTGACAAAGTGTGCCACTCGTTGCTCATCTATAAACTTGATCTTCTTGGTCTTCCACCTAATTTTCTACGTTGGATCTCTTCATACCTCTATGATAGAAAGGGTAATGTTTAAAAGTACTATCTCTGACGCCATTGATGTTACTTCAGGAGTCCCTCAAGGTAGCCACCTAGGCCCGGTTCTGTTCTTGCTTTTTATAAACGATATTTCTACAGATATACAATTTTCCAAAATTTTTATGTATGCAGATGATGTAAAGCTTTATAAATCGTACGTTTCAATTAAAGAAAGGTCTTTGCTACAATCAGACTTAAATAGGGTTGCCAGAATTTTTATGCGCGAAATTAGTACGTTGAACTTTTTCATGCTTAAAAAATCAGTACTTTTCAGTACACTTTTTCAAAGCAAAATTATGAATGTAAGTAACAGATAATACTTTAAAACGCCAGAGTACTTATTTTTAACAATATTTTGGTATTTAAATAAAACATAGTTCATCAAAAATAAAAATTTTATTCATTTTAATATGAGTATACACGNTTTTTCATGCTTAAAAAATCAGTACTTTTCAGTACACTTTTTCAAAGCAAAATTATGAATGTAAGTAACAGATAATACTTTAAAACGCCAGAGTACTTATTTTTAACAATATTTTGGTATTTAAAAAAATCATAGTTCATCAAAAATAAAAATTTTATTCATTTTAATATGAGTATACACGTCACTGTACACAGGAGCCAATAAATATTTTATACTTATGACATTTTTGAATAGCAATAATGAGATAATTTCCATTTTCAGCGGTTAAACAGTCAAAGAAATCTATACATTTCATTTAAAATTACTGATCAANTCATGCTTAAAAAATCAGTACTTTTCAGTACACTTTTTCAAAGCAAAATTATGAATGTAAGTAACAGATAATACTTTAAAACGCCAGAGTACTTATTTTTAACAATATTTTGGTATTTAAAAAAATGAATGATACACGAACACACCATATGTTGCCTAGTTGGCAACTCTACGTTGTATTCATTTTCTTATTTTACTTTCTTTAGTATTCAATTTCTTATGTTACTTTACTTAGCAACTTTTAAGCTTTGTTCGCTTTGTAATTTATGCAAATCATGTATGTACATTAGGGTGGTCCAAAAAAAAGTACAGTCGGAAATTTAATGCTCTCACCCCCTAGGATTGTTCTATACCGAAAAAAATATACCCCTGTTTTTTTATTTTAAAATCAAAATGTATTTAGAGGTCGCTCAAGCGCTCAAAGTTTCCCATGTATTTTGTATGGGGGAAAAAAGACTTTTCGTAGAAATGGCATAGAATCCATGGAAATCAAAATTTTTCAATCTGACAACTCTGCTTCTCTTCAGAAGACTGCAGAAAATAATGCCCAATTGTTTATTTAAACATTTTTTAATTTTAACAATTTTTTAAGGGTCTCCGAAATATCCCAAAAAAAATCAAATATACAAACAGAAATATACAAAAGAAAAAATAGTTTAAATTAAAAAACGTTTAAATAAACAATTGGGCATTATTCTCTGAAGTCCTCTGAGGAGAAGCAGAGTTTTCAGATTGAAAAATTTTGATTTTCATGGATTCTATGCCATTTCTACGAAAAGTCTTTTTTTCCCCATACAAAATACATGGGAAACTTTGAGCGACCTCTAAATATATTTTGATTTTAAAATAAAAAAACAGGGGCGCATTAAATTTCCGATTTTACTTTTCTCCCATACATTTTTGGACCACCGTAATGTACATACGCATGTAAGCTTCAATTGTATTTATACTTGTTCATTCATTTTCTCTCGTTCTTTCTTATATTGGTCAGAGAGACAGCAGCACCTGACTGCTTAACAATAAAGTAAGTTGGAAATAAAATTCGTTTATATTTCTGATCAAAGTGGTCCTTTTGAGCCGGATCCAGTATCCAGCTAAGGTATAATCTGGTTACGATTTATACCCAGCATAATTAACCATTTCACTTCTTGAGTGAAATCGACTGACGAGCCTGCTGCGAAGTGTCACGAGCTGTAAAGTGGTTGAACCACGTTGCTGGAAGCTTCCACCACNTTTGAGCCGGATCCAGTATCCAGCTAAGGTATAATCTGGTTACGATTTATACCCAGCATAATTAACCATTTCACTTCTTGAGTGAAATCGACTGACGAGCCTGCTGCGAAGTGTCACGAGCTGTAAAGTGGTGGCAGGGGTTTGCCAGGAATTGTGTCTTGCGCGGGACAATCTTATTCGTACATACGACGAGTGGTTGCGCATTACGCTTACGTGAACTTCTGTCACTACATTGTTTAGCACCTCGGCTTTTCTGTTGTATTAGCGCGGACGTAAGCGAAAACCACGATAATGGCTGAAAGATGGAAGGAATTGGTACAAATTCGCGGACGTACCAAGGCGGCGATCACACGTGTTCTTGGCTTTGCACAAAATCCTCCACCGGATCACGCACAGAATGATACTCGATGAATGAACNTGTTCTTGGCTTTGCACAAAATCCTCCACCGGATCACGCACAGAATGATATACTTACACGAATTGAGCGCTTAAAGGAGGCGTGGGATGAATTCGTTGCAGCCACAAACGCCATGTATCAATTCAGTGAAAGTCCCGAATATTCTGATCCAGACGAAGACTACGGAGTTTACGATGAAAAGGTGTTGACTGCACGTAGTCTGCTTCGCTCGCTACAGGATTCTTTTACGATTCCAACTCAACAACCCAGTTTGGATGACACCATATCTCGACTAGCTGAACTACAGTATGCATTTTTTAATCAGTTTTCTACTACTTCGATTCCAGTACAACAGGCAAAAGACGATTTGCCTAAAATTACCATCCCACTTTTCACCGGTCTGTACAAAGATTGGCCGCCATTGAAGGACTTATTCACCAGTGCAATTGCATCGAAACATAACCTCACTAATACATAAAAGTTTCATCATCTCAAATCGTTGCTAATCGTTTGCTGCGCAAATTATCAAACACATTCCGGTAACTGAGGCATCTTACGAAACGGCGTGGAACAGATTAAGTGAACGTTTTGATCGCCCACGCCATATTGTCGTCTCATTTATTGAGAACTTTATGGCACTCCCCTGTGCATCAGTTGAAAATTCTACAATGCTTCGTAAAATATCAGACGGAGCAAACGAGGTTATCAGGGGTCTACATGCCATATCCCATGACGATCGCGACTGCTGGCTTATTCATCTTCTCCTAGCCAAGCTAGACTCAGAGTCCCGACGAAATTGGATCGAATATAGTAAAAATCTCGAAGCACCTACCATAACCGAATTTTGTAAATTCCTTGATTCTCAATGCGACGAATTAGAATTGGCGCAACATAAGACGCAACCCGCACGCCTTCGCAACTCTGCAACTCGGGCCCTAGTTGCAACTAACGGGGCGGCCTCCAAGCCAGGCTGTCCCAAATGTAATGGCACAGATCATTGTCTCATGAAGTGTCCAGCATTCTTATCCTTGAGCACAGATGACCGGCGAGCGATGGCCAAGGGAAAATTGATGTGCTTAAATTGTCTGAAGACAGGGCACTCGATATCGACATGCAGTTCTAAATTCAATTGTAAGGTGTGTAATCGACGCCACCACACACTTCTACATGGCCCACAGTCGGCCGCAGGTACAGCGTCTCGAGCAGGTCAAGAAAGCTCTTCTGTTTTAAGCAGGATCAACAATGGTACGCCATGGTCCGTATCTCACATCGCACGTTCATTGACATCGACACCAGCTGACACCCACACAAGTCAGCTATCACCGCTTCATAAGGGATCGACAGCCTTGCTGCCCACAGCCATAGTTAACGTTCAAACCGGCCACGGTGGTTTTTTGAAAAGTCGAGTACTTCTGGACACCGCATCAGAACTATCGTTCATCACCGAGCGCTGTGTCCAAAGGCTTGGCATTCCGCGCTCTGCTGGTCGCATCGCTGTATCTGGTATATCTTCCTCAAAGGGTGAAACCACTAGAGGCTGTTGCTCGCTGGTACTTAAGTCTCTCGCGTCGAACAACGTCTTAAATGTGTCTGCGTATATACTCAGCAACATCACCTCATCTCTTCCTACAAAATTAATTCTTGCATCAGAGGTCGAGCAGCTTAAGCACGTTAGCAGATCGTTCGCAGATCCAACATTCCAGACACCTGGATCGGTCGACATTCTTTTAGGTGCAACCTATGTCTGGAAGGTGTTCACCTGTAACAAAATGTTGGACTCAAAGGGAGATCATGTTGCAGTTTCCTCAATTTTTGGATGGGTGGTCACTTCAGCAATTGACGGGGTGGGTTCGGTGGATTCCACCCAAGCTCTGCACACCATAGTCGATGTTGATAACTTTCTACGAAATTTCTGGGAAATTAAGGAACCCTGTCAAACTCAACTAATGGATTCCGACGACATAACCGTAGAAGAGCACTTCCAACGCACGCACGCGTCATACCGATGGTAAATACATTGTAGACCTACCATTTAAGATGGAATCACCGCGGTTTGCGGAGACATTATCGGGCGCTCTTTCACGTTTTCACGGCGTCGAGCGTCGTCTACAGAAAAACGAATCTCTTTGACTACAATACGTTAAATTTATGAGGGAATATGAGGCACTGGACCATATGCGACAGTAAAGGCCTCACGAAATCGACATTCATAATGGGCAGGTGTTCTACTTGCCAACCATCCAGTAGTTTGTGAAAAACTTCCGGTGGTGTTCGACGGATCGTTTGCAGACAGCAGTGGAGTTGCTATTAATAGCGTTTTGCATATCGGTCCTAGCATTCAGCGCAATTTGTTTTCCGTATGCTGCGATTCAGGATGCACCGATATGTGTTCTCGGCAGACATTGTAAAGATGTTCCGACAGATATGGGTCGCCGAACATCATCGAAACTACCAAAGGATCTTGTGGAGGGAGAGTCTTGCTGATCCCATAAGACACTTTCAATTATACACGGTTACGTATGGTACGGCTGGCGCACCACATCTATCTGTCAGGATACTACAACAATTAGTAGAGGACTATAAGCATCAATTCCCACGCGCAAGCTCAATCGTACGTGATGACTTTTATGTCGACGATGTTCTCACGGGTGCCGACTCCGAACAGGAACTAATTGAAAAGTGGGAGGAGCTTGTGAAAATGCTGGCTGGTGCTGGACTGGAACTCCGAAAGTGGGTATCCAACTGCTGTCGGATATGCAAAGACGATGACGCGCAACACACGCTGGGTAAAGACGCCTCAAAGGTTCTCCGATTGCTATGGATGGCGAATGACGATATACTCCCATACTAAACTCGTGCGCCTAGTATGCGCACTTCCAGCAAGAGGCAGGTACTTTCCGACGCATCCCGTATCTTCGATCCTTTAGGATTACTGTCACCAGTGACGGTGCAATTCAAAATTCAATTCCAGGAGTTGTGGTTACACAAGCTTGGCTGGGATGACCCTTTGCCAACGCATCTAGCAGAGCGCTGGCTGAAGTACCAAGCTGATATTCACCATATCACAAGTCTGGCGCTACCACGTTTCCCGCCGAACTCTACGACGCACTTGGAGCTCCATGGGTTCTCGGATGCTTCAATAAAGGCGTACGCTGGCGCTGTGTACTGCCGCTTCAAGGATCCAGATAACACGTTCACTGTATCATTGATGGCCGCCAAGACACGAGTGGCACCTCAAAATCACATTTTCCCGCTTTTTATAATCGAAACTTTATGGTGGAAAGTGTGTTCTTATGTCTATTTGNATACATATGTTCCATTTAGTTAAACAATATAAGAATATTGTAGTATGTACCACAAAAACGTATATTTTCTATAAAATATCATAACTCAGAAAAAAAATCTTCGCTATTAGAGATTTGGGTTGATTGTAGTTCAAAGTGTCTCTTTCCCGGTAAAAAGGTTTGAGAGAAAAAAAATGCACTTTTTGAGAAATTAAATTAAGGAAAAAAAATATGCACTTTTTGTTTATTGTTAAATAAAAAATTTTAAATAATGAAAATCAATAATTATATCATTCCATCTTGAAGCGACAAGAATTACTGACATTTGAGTAAAAACATTGTTGGAATCTATTAAATTTTGACAAAGTTATAGGCATTTAAATAAAAACATTCTCACTGTCAATTCGAATAATCGATTTTTGCCTGAAAAACAAAATCGCGTTTAATTCGGCCGAAAAATTTTTCCGAGCCAAAAGAAAAAATACGTGTCTTATTATTTGGACCAACAAACAATGTATTTGAGTTTGGTCGAAATTAAAAATCATGCTCGTACCTGACCGGTTGTCTGGAATTGGAAGGCATCTATACCAAATCCCGGAGGCCAATGCTGAGATGAAGAGCAGTGTACTAAGCTTTGTGGCTACGGATTCTCCACTTAGCAGTTTATTTGACGCATTGATGGAACGTTCATCATCATGGCAGCGGCTCGTTCGAGTTACAGCCTATGTTCTATGGTTTATTCACAATGCTCGGAAAACGTCACGCAGGCCTGACGCTAAAACACTTTCGTTCAATGAAATCAAGGAGGCGCGCATCCTTTGGCTACAACAGGCTCAAAGCTGTTTCCAGGAAGATATAAAGCAATTAAAACGAAATGAGGAGGTGAGTTCCCATTCAAAGCTTCTGCAGTTAGCTCCGTTCGTTGACGAGTTCGCCCTACTACGGGTAGGTGGGCGGACTCGAAATTCAGAATTGCCAACGGAAACGCAGCACCCGGTTATCCTCCCAAAGGAACATCGTGCAACGGAACTCATACTTATCGACGAGCACATTCGTAATTTACATCCAGGAGTCTCAGCGTTGTTTGTGATAGTGCGGCAGAGGTATTGGATTTTGGGAGCTAGAAACGTGATTCGAAAGATTACGCATAATTGCATCAAATGTTTTCGACAGAAGCGCACCTCTACACAGCAATTCATGGCAGATTTACCGGCGATACGTGTTCGCCAAGCACACCCCTTCCAACATATCGGCGTTGATTACGCTGGGCCGCTAACTTTAAATTATATCGGAGACGTAATTCTCACAAGTCCAAGGGATACATATGCCTGTTTGTGTGCCTTGTAACAACAGCAATCCATTTGGAGCTGGTAACAGATTTGAGCACTGATGGGTTTCTAGCTGCATTCAAACGCTTCATTTCGCGTCGAGGGAAATGCAGCAAGATATTCAGCGATAATGGGCGAAATTTTGTGGGGGTGGCCCGCGCACTGAACGACATGGACCGGCTTCTCCGTTCGCAACAACATAACAACATTGTCTCGCAGACACTCGCCGACGAACAAATCCAATGGAATCCAATCGCATTTGCGGCATGTGATTGGTACCACTATCCTCACGTATGAGCAAATGTATACCCTTCTGGTCCAGATCGATGCAGTAATCAATTCACGGCCACCTGGGGTGGTGCCTGACAGCAATACTAATTATCTGTCGCCGTCTCATTTTCTCATAGGTAGACCGTACACGATGGTTCCCGAAGGAGATCTTGCCCAGGTCCCCATCAACCGGCTTGAGTATTGGCAGCATGTCCAGAATATGTACCAAGGCTTCAGGAAGCAGTGGCATCGATAATATCTTACATCGCTGCAAAACCGCCCGAAATGGTGCCGCCGTAATCCCAACATCAACATCGGGGACATTGTGGTTCTCAAAGAAAGTAACATACCACCGGCAATATGGCCGATGGCGAAGGTTATTGAAGTGCATCCTGGCAAGGACGGATTAGTTCGAGTCGTCAAATTGAGGACCGCTCATGGTCACTTAACTCGTTCCATAACCAAGGTGGCAGTTCTACCCTTGTCCTGAAAATAACTTTTCAGCAGGGCCCGGCATGATCAAGAATGAGAAACGAACACACCATATGTTGCCTAGTTGGCAACTCTACATTGTATTCATTTTCTTATTTTACTTTCTTTAGTATTCATTTTCTTATGTTACTTTACTTAGCAACTTTTAAGCTTTATTCGCTAAGCTGACTGCTTAACAATAAAGTAAGTTGGAAATAAAATCCGTTTCTATTTCTGATCAATTAATTTTAATTTGAAATTCAGTTTCAAAAATTTTGTTTAGAAGCCGGTTTCTCTCCTTTATTGAAGCATCCGATTTCGACAGGAAGCAAATTTTATGCTTAAGATTATCTCAGTTGCTTCGTTTGAGTGTGGTATTGAAAAAAAGAAAATTACATCTTTTTTCAAACTGTGGAAAAGTGCCTAAGGAATTTCCGAATGGAAAGACTCTTAAAAGAGTATTTAATTGTATGTCTTGTATGCGAAACTCTTTTACAATGTCAGTAAATTAAGAAAAAAAAATTATAAAGCTGAATTTACATGTGGCGATTTTCTAGGCGATTCATCATTGCTCAAAGAAAATCGCTAGTGTAAAGGGTGATTCAAAAATCGCTTGCCTCAAGGTTGACAGCAAGGCTTCATCTAAACGCAGCCTGCGTTATAGTAAAAAACCATTCGAATATCCAAATTTGCTGTTATGTCAGCTTTCTTTTTAAATAATTTAAGCTTCATCATACTATCGCAACTGGTGCATAACGACCCGGCGATGTGCCCATAAAACGATTGATCGTTTTGTTGTATTAATTTCTTGGGCATATCAAACATTATTTGAAACATGTCAACTATAATTAAATTATTTTCTTCTAACTTTCTACAGTGCAGTTTAAGCAAATTCCAATGTTATGTAAAAACCGTAATACAATCCTAAAGAATTTTGTTTGTATTGAAAATTCAGTACAAATCAGTACAAATTGTCAAAAATCAGGACATTAGCGTACTGAAATGAATAAAATCAGTACAAGAGTTGAAAAATCAGTACTGTACTGATAAAATCAGTACGTCTGGCAACCGTAGACTTAAACAGCATGGCTTACTGGATCTTATGCCCCTAAATCTTACGAAATGTAAAGTAATGTGCTTCTCGCGAAGGCTGTTCATCCCGCTTCTTATACAATAGGTAACCATAACCTGGAACAGGTATACAATTTTGTGGACCTTGGTTTCACAATGGATCCTAAGCTTGATTTTAATCTTCATATTAATGTGACAGTCAACAAGGCTAAATGTGTACTTGCATTTGTGAAACGATGGTCAAAAGAATTTTATGACCCTCATGTCACTAAAACACGGTTTACAACATTAGTTAGGCCAATTCTGGAATACAGTTCGGTGGTTTGGAATCCAAGGTATCAAATTTACTCAGACAAGATAGAATCTATTCAAAAACCAAGAACTCACCGAATGAAATTCAGTGAGTTTTTCGGAAGAGAAGTGTACACAATTTTGATAGTTAAAACTGATTCTCACACTTGCTGGATCGCAAAATGAAGAATGCACATAATTGTCATTGTATACTTGAAAACTCACAGCTACACAATCCAGCCCCAGGAAACTGTTAAACAGCTTTCGCTAAAAACGAAAACTTTGTTGCTTTTTAAATGTTTCCTAATAAACAATAGTGGTACAAAGCTCAATAAAAATATTAAAAATAAAATGTTAATAAGCCACAATAACATTGACGAAAAGTTGTTACTGAATTTTTCAATCACGACAACCGGTTTAGCGCGAAACTTCACTATTGAAAAACAGTCGAATTATTTTTACGATTATATTAAAATTGCTTATTAAAAAATAACGGGACTCTCCGTTGTTTTTCAGCTTTTCCTTTTGTCAATTAAACAAATCTCGTCAGCAACCCTGGCTATCTCCGCATAGGTATTGTCAGATGAAATTATGCGAAAATTAATTAACTTATTACCAAAATAATCATTTTTATGCACTTTTATGCTTTTTCGCCAAAGTGTGCATTTTGTGTCATTACATGCATTTGAATATGCGATATGCATTTGCATATTTTTGTCTTCCCTAATTATCAAAGTGGCAAGGCCGATGAGAATACTCGCAATTTATGAAACTTCAAAAAAATTATTATCCGTCAAAAGTTGGTTATTGAAACTACGTTCTTTTTTGTATCATGGAATGCCGATTCCGTGCACTTTATAAATTGAAAATGTTTGAAATCTGTAAATTGTATATTATTTATTATGAATTGGGATTCTAGCACAGAAATCAAAAGCTCTTTTCTTGATAAATTTTCAAAATCATCATCAAGATTGAAAATGTTATTGACAAGCGTTTACAAATTGAAATTTCATGTGAAAATTTTTAATTTTGTATGTACATTAGGGTGGTCCAAAAATGCATATGAAAAAGTCGAAATTTTTATGCTCTCACCCCCTAGGATTGTTCTATACCGAAAACAACATACCCTTATCTTTTTATTTTGAAATCAAAAATTATTTAGAGGTCGCTCAAAGCGCATGAATTTTATATGGGGAAAAAAACAACTTTTCGGTGAAATGGTATAGAATAGTTAAAGATCAATATTTTTCTACCAGAAAACTCTGTTTATCTGCAGGAGATTCACAATAATAATACCCAATTGTTTATTTAACTATTTCTTCATCGCAACTATAATTAAAGGTCCGCCAAAAACCCACAAAAACTCCGAAGAATGCAATGGGGTGATCAATAAAATGTAAATAAATGTAGGAGTGAATGGTGGCGTTTTTGGCAATACACACATGTGAAGTTGCTTCCGCATTCACCTTCTGTATGCGAAAATGCCAGACAGTTCCTACAATATTTGTTGTCCTTAATAAACTTGTTACGATCTTGGACGAAGAGTTCCCTAAATTTAACGCAGCTCATCATCGAGTGGTTTGAGTTACAGAACTTAAAAGATGTCTGCCTCTTTTTCTGCGTATGGAATCGGGTTTTGTTTTTGTAGCTGAAGGAGTGATTAGCGGGAGTTGACGACCTGGGAGTGTGATTCTGAATGGGCTTCTGGTTAGGTTGATATTAGGAGTGATTAGCGGGAGTTGACGACCTGGGAGTGTGATTCTGAATGGGCTTCTGGTTAGGTTGATATTAGGAGTGATTAGCGGGAGTTGACGACCTGGGAGTGTGATTCTGAATGGGCTTCTGGTTAGGTTGATATTAGGAGTGATTAGCGGGAGTTGACGACCTGGGAGTGTGATTCTGAATGGGCTTCTGGTTAGGTTTATTCGGCCTGTACGTACCAAGCCGCTCTACCACTTCATACCGGGTTGTCAAAAATTTGTCCATTTCTGACCAAAGAGGCAGTTCATTTCTAGAGTCTAGAGATTGCTCCCAAAACGTGAGTTTTTCGTCTGGGAGCTTCGAGGAACAGAGATATATTAACATCGGGTCCCAACTTTCTGTGGCAACGCCGTTTGCATTTAATACTAATAATATTAACAATTGTTAATAATTGTTTGGATCTCTTGGATCTTTTCACCATTTTCCGAATTTAGGGGTTGGATGCTAAATAGGGTTTTAATTCGGCTATCAACGAGAATCCTGCGATTCTCGTAACGTGATTTTAATGCGTCCCACGCCAGTTCAAAGTTTTGGTCGTTTAACGCATAATTTTTTATAATAAGGGCTGCCTTCCCGCGAGTTTTTTGCCTAAGGTGGTAGAGCTTCTGAGCTTGAGACAATTTTGGGTGTGCTATGTATATCGCTGTAAATAAGTCCCGGAACGATGGCCAATCTACGTAGCTTCCATAGAAGATTTCGGTGTCGCATGCAGGCACCTTGAGGTAATTCTGGGGAGCGGTCGACATCCGCGATCCGGTGGGTTGTTTCCAGTGCCTGATTCTGTTGAAAGATTACTGATAAGTTCATTTATCCGCAATCTGGTGCTCATAGACGAGTCGATGCAGGTGTCATACTTCGCTTCGCACTCTCTTCTTGTTTTTTCATCTATTCCACTTAATTGCGCTGCTTCGTTTGCCTGGTTCACTATGTCCACGAGTTTATTCAGTTCTCCCCGATACGTCTTCGGACCTGTTTCCGTGTGGTCACTTTCGCGGACATTCCACCACCTTGTGCAGAGTTTTTCAAGTTTTGAGACTTCAAAGAGGAAATTTTTGTAAATGTGGATCAGTTCCTCTTCCTCGGCTTGGGATTTCTACCGTGTTCTTATGGCCTGTGGGGCCTGTAGACCTGTGGGTTTATCTTGTTTTTCGTCAGTCATTGCGTTGTAGTATTAGGGATTTTAAATTGTATTGAGTTTTTAATCAGTAATTTATACTAAAATTTGAATAGTTACTGAGTTTTGACCCACTGTATTTTTATGCGAGGTATTTGAGCGCTTGTCCTACTGTGCCGTCTGAGTACAGTAACCTTATGTATGCATGTATGTATGTATGTATTCCAACGCTAATAAATATTTTGCTTTGAGAGCGAAGCAAAGTGGATTTGTTTTTCACCCCCGGCCGCTCAGCGCTAATTATGTGCGACTGTGAATATGTGTATGTACATACGTACATGTACACTTTGTTAAGCCGTTAACCAAGAGTATTTTTTATATTTACGTGTGTACGAACGTATATACACCGCGACCACCGGCTAGTGATACCAGCTGTACCAACCAGTATACATATATTTGATTCAAATATTAGGTGCAATCCCGTATTCCTCGGACTCGGACTAGTAAAACTGTCAAAAAATAAAAACTCGCTCAGAGCGAGAGAGTAACATTGAAAAGTACCGGATCGCTTTCTAGTAAAAAATGGTAACTTCTGTCAACTTCAACATAACCTCCAAATTTTGGTTGTAAATTTTTGCTTATTTTGTATGTAAACACACTCAGCTCACACATGTAAATAACCAAAAATAATTTCAAATTCGTTAGAATCCACTTAAACAAGTAATTAAATACTTTTCAACATGAATTAGCAGAGTGCACTTTTCTTTTGTTTACAATTTGGTTGCCAAACACACTACAGCTGATCGTTTGACACATTTACCAGAATTTACCAGCAAAAAATTCTCGGACTAAAACTGGTAACTTCTGACAGAGAGGGAACCGTATTTACTCTCTTTTTTGTCCTCTCAATAGTCAGAGAACCGAGTACGGGATCGATTTCTAGTAAAATCTGACTGATTCTGACTATTTCTGACTAGTCCGGACTCGTACGGGATCGCAACTATTTACTTATGTCGCTGTATACATACATACATGCAAGATAGCGAGATTGATATTGTTAGGCTGGTACGAAAAAATCGAAAACAAAATCGTCAGCCTAATTTTGCGTCTTATTTATGCATATATGAAATGTACAAATGAGTCAAGAGGGAAAAATTTGTATATATATGTAGCCGTACTGCTTATTGAGTATATATGCACTACTGTATATAATTATGTTTGGTGGACTTTTTGTTTTTTCACTTTCCTGCCTCAGTGCGTCTGACAACAGCTAGCGATATATATATATATGTATGTATGTGTGTTCTTTTGGGTCTTCCTTAGAGATGAGTTGCTCGCTTTTTAAGGGCAAGGTGTACCTTATGTTAGCATATGTGTATAGGTATATGCGTATAAATGGACGTTTGATTGATAGGGTGGCTCTGATTTATAGAATTGAGATTTTCTGAATTTATTTTTGTTGACTTTAACGCCAAAGGAGGGCTAGGTGGAATGTTTTGTTTTAAAGTATTGCGATGAGCACAAGTTGCATATATGTACTAATGGAAATGGGATTTGTCTATACAAATGTATAAGTAAAATAATTGCTGGCGATAAAGAGGCGGGAAAAGGTTCTGACCAAAGATGCAACAGGTGTATGTATGTTTACATGTACATATACGTACATATGTACATATAACTCCTCGCATGTACTTTTTTGGGTTAGCGGTTTTATGAACATATGTACATATATAAATACGTTTGAACTCACGATTTTGCAAAAGGGAGCTAGGCGAGAGTTGAACATGTGTACATACATACATATACGCGTATTACAAATGTGCAATAGCGGGAATTTTTTACGCTGCCCCAACAGGAAATTGAGACTCAAAGGCGTTTCGAGATATGTTTACCCAGTGAGAAGGAAGATATTGAGCGGGAAGTACTTATGCACATATGTAAAATGCAAGTTTGTTTTATATATGTATGTATGTGAGAGTACACTTTAGCGGATTTTATAAAACTGTGGGTGACAAATAGTGGTTTCCATGTATATTAGAGAAAAAACGGTAAATCCTGTATCGTTGGTAACCGAATAATTTAAACAGTTTGATAATGGCATGAAAAATCCGCTAATGTGCTATATGTATAAGTTTATTAAATGTTGGTCAGACTTACTTTGACATTCCTGATTTTGTACCACCTGTATGCTTTTTCTTTTTGTCGCCTGTACCCTCCTCCGCTGATTTCCTGTGATTGGTGTGATTAAGCTCCCTGCTGGACCTTGCTGCTTGCGTATTTCGGCACTAGGGTGGATGCAACTTTAACTTCCTTTTCTTGTCTGGGTATAGCGGGGATGTGGTTTTTTGTGTGGCGCAGGTATGCTGCTCTCGCCGTTATTTTTAGATTTTGTTTAAGAGTTTTTAGTTTGTATAGTTTTTTTTTGTTTTGCGTTTCGGACGACGTTATATGTAGTCGGTAGTTTTTATTTGTTCACTATTTTGTAGCTCACCGTTATTTATTATATATTTTTTTAGTGTGGGGTTGAGGCGCAGGTATCGCTGCTAGCGATTTAAATGTAGGGACGCAGGTATCACTGCTAGCGCTTGAAATATAGGGGCGCAGGTATCACTGCTAGTGCTTGAAATGGGGGCGTGGTGCAGGTATCGCTGCTAGCACCAAACAATTTTTTTTTTTTTACTAATGTACTGTACACTTTAATGCACTTTTTCGTTTTTAGTTAGTTTTGTTTTTTTCTTTGTGTTAATAGTTCTTTTTTTTCACTCTTTCAACCGCTTGTACATAAATAACGTTCGAACGCGACCGCTGACCGCCTTGCTTATTCAACGTTTTAAACTCAACTGATTTGAGCGAGTAGTCTAAAGTAAGTTAGCGAGTGGTGTGTTCAGTGCATGCAAACAATTTTATTCGGGGTTGCCAATCCTTTTGCGAATCGATAGGACCATGTTCATGCTTAGCCTGAAGTAATGGTGTGCAAAGTTAATTTAGAATACGCAAGGTGTTTCCTTTGTGGAATGCAATAATTTTACAAGGTTTTATTATATCAATTCAATTATTAATTCAAGGTAAATTTAAAACTACTTAGCGAGTACGAGTGTGCCATTGGCGTGAAAAACGTTTCAAAATAAACGAGGCGGTCTCTTCAGCGGTTCGAAAGCGAATGAATCGATACTCATGCAAACCCGCCTTAGACCACCACCGTGTATAATAAGCAAAACCATTAGGTTACAATAGATTAAGTTACAATGAGTAAGTTCAAATTTCGAAAGTTACATTGGGTTTACATTTCAAATTTTTCATATCCATGGTTTAAGAACCATTGCATTAATAATACAAGTAATTAATGATCGGTGAGATCTGCGCTCATGTCTCCGACAAACTCTTTAATGCAGAGTCTGTCATATATGAAACGCTTTTTAACCCTTTCAAGGCAGAGGAAAAAGGTTCTCAATATGCTTTTGAACGTGCTTTTTCTCACGTTGACGTAGATATTAATCGTAGAAAATTTTTCCATGGTAAAATAATAATAAAAAAAAAAACAAATAAAAAAATAAAATAAAAAAATAAAAATATTAAAAATAAAAATAAATAAAACATAAAAAATAAAAATAAATTAAATTTACGTTGAAAACATATTGAGAACCATTTTGCCTCTGCCTTGAAAGGGTTAAAAAGCGTTTCATATATGACAGACTCTGCTGCACTTTCGTAAAGACATCGACCAGTATAACTATTTTTGATATATAAATTTTTTTGTGAAAGCTGATAGTTTACGAGTTATTAGATTTTAAAGGTAGCTTTTCTTTTTCCAATCTGGCCACTCGGGTACAGCATCCAATGTGCCAAGAATCGAGTCTTAAGATAAAATAAAGAGAAATCTTTCAGAAACAGTGCTAATGGTGTATTAAATATAGTGTTTTCTAGTGGAATGGGAGCCAAAATCCAAAATTAAAAAAAGTGACATTTTGAACGGTATTTTGAGGGTTAAGTTATTGTTGTTGTAACTTTTCTATAGTTTTCCTATATTGTATGATCATTTATCTTCATCTTTATTCTACATTCCATTATCTCTTTTCTAAGCGAAGATCTACGATTTTGAAAAAAAACTCGTGTTTAGTGCGACGCCTTTAGCCATTGTGTATCACAACTTTAAGTTATCGATGCAAATTTTTTTTAACTTATTTTCGAAGAACTTAAGCGTTCAGCGACATCTGCCTTTGAATTGCCAAAGCCTAAAATAAATCGCATTGCTTTTCTTACAAATGTCGGCTGTGGCGTTACGTGAAGACTACTGGTTCTGGTTCTGGGATCGAAGGTTCGAGGCCGCTTGGAGGTGGTTAAGATTTTTAAAGTTAGATTAATGTAGGTAGGAATAATTATTTCAATTTAAATATAAATAACAAACTTAAAAATCTAGTTGCATTCCAAAAAAAAAGAAACGAGTATATGGGAAGGAATACTTGTGCCATAAAAAATTTATTAAAAAATATTTTTTTTATTAAATCTAAGAATAACAAAACAAAACCTAAATAAAAAAAAAATAAAAGAAATATTATAAAAAAAATAAAAAATAAAAATTTTGNATATAAATAACAAACTTAAAAATCTAGTTGCATTCCAAAAAAAAAGAAACGAATATATGGGAAGGAATACTTGTGCCATAAAAAATTTATTAAAAAATATTTTTTTTATTAAATCTAAGAATAACAAAACAAAACCTAAATAAAAAAAAAATAAAAGAAATATTATAAAAAAAATAAAAAATAAAAATTTTGCCCGCACCAGGGCTTGAACCTGGTACCTCAGGCATACCACGCGAGTGCTTTGCTCTGTCGGCCATTGCGACTGTTGGAGCGCCGCGAGCAAAAAGGCATACCAATGCTTTTCATAGAGGATGAATTGGCAGACTATCTCATCAACTGGTATAATGCTACTAGTATTTCTACTAGTAGATGCTGATGCATAGCCTGACAATTGACATCTCGTAGGGCATCACAATGTTAAAAATGCCAGTCGCTAACATTGAAAAAGGATAGTACCTGAACTAGTTGGGATGAAACGCAAACTGGTAGAATTCTAGTTCACAACTAGTAGCTTTCCCGGCAGGGTACATACATATAGCAANACTAGTAGATGCTGATGCATAGCCTGACAATTGACATCTCGTAGGGCATCACAATGTTAAAAATGCCAGTCGCTAACATTGAAAAAGGATAGTNATGCATAGCCTGACAATTGACATCTCGTAGGGCATCGCAATGTTAAAAATGCCAGTCGCTAACATTGAAAAAGGATAGTACCTGAACTAGTTGGGATGAAACGCAAACTGGTAGAATTCTAGTTCACAACTAGTAGCTTTCCCGGCAGGGTACATACATATAGCAACAATTAATTTCATTTAAAGAAATGACGTGTCGTCCATTTCCGCTGTAGCGTATGTAGTGCATATTTTTAACTTCTTCTGGCGAGGCGACATCTATCTCTAGAGTTTTTTTAATTGTATGTCTTTGATATGATACCTACGACGAGGTTGATATCTAGACTAGGTTTGCCATATATACCTTTGCTATATTCATAGTATGGTGGTCTGGACATACAACATTGCAAGTTGATAAAAGCGTTGTAAAATAAAAAGCTTTCGCCTGNTTTCATTTAAAGAAATGACGTGTCGTCCATTTCCGCTGTAGCGTATGTAGTGCATATTTTTAACTTCTTCTGGCGAGGCGACATCTATCTCTAGAGTTTTTTTAATTGTATGTCTTTGATATGATACCTACGACGAGGTTGATATCTAGACTAGGTTTGCCATATATACCTTTGCTATATTCATAGTATGGTGGTCTGGACATACAACATTGCAAGTAGATAAAAGCGTTGTAAAATAAAAAGCTTTCGCCTGCCGTAGCCGAGTAGGTAGAGATGGCGCCTATAATCATCGTATAGTTTCCAAAATAAAAACACTAAGAGCTGATTGCCAAAAATGCCTACAGCTGAGATCATCTGTTTTTTTGGCATTTCGTGTTGTCTTTTACAATTGCTTCCATTTCTATTATAATTTCATCCATTTATTATTACAACGCTTCTATCAACTTGCAATGTTGTATGTCCAGAGCACCATACTATAAATATGGCAAAGGTATTTATGGCAAACCTAGTCTAGATATCAACCTCGTCGTAGGTATCATATCAAAGACATACCAGTAGAAAAACTCTAGAGATAGATGTCGCGTCGCCAGAAAAAGTTAAAAATATGCACTACATACGCTACAGCGGATAATGGACGACACGCCATTTCTTTAAATCAAATTAATTGCTGCTATGTGTATGTATGTACATATGTAGGCATATACTAAATGTGAGCAAACAACATTTTGCTAGCATAGTCTTCTGTTCTCTTTTCACTGCACGTTGAATTATTTTAGTATCTATTGCAAAATTTTATACAGACAAGACTAAAAAGTATAAAATAAAATAAAAATACTTTTTAATGTACCGTGTTGATAACTTTTGATTTTGAAATTTTAGCAAAGGTCATTATAAACAATTTATGAGATTGAAAATGAAAAGCGTGGGGCGCATACAATAGGCCTCATTTGAAATTGAAGAGTAATATATGTATGTATGTGGGTATATTAATAACGACCGCTTAAAATCGATCTCAAATTTGTACTTTCGCTGTAGAAATTTTAGGTCTATGTTATGTATGTAGTTTGAATATTGTCAATTAAATCTAATGTTTTGTAATGCATGCGCTCCACGTTTTTACAATGCTTTTATCAACTTGCAATGTTGTATGTCCAGACCGCTTTAAATGTTGTATGTCCAGACCACCATTTATACTAGCTGCATTTTTTTGTAAGCGAGCGGCAAACGAACGCTCAACTCGGGTAAAATTTCCTTTTATCTACTTAAGCAACCCTGTTGGTAGCTGGCAAGAAAATGTGATTAGTTTAACGGGATTTAGATATAAAAACCAATTTAAATGAGTAATTATGCGAGGTATTTGCGTAATATATATACATACTCGTTTAAAATATAAGTCACGTATAAAAGGAAGCAAACATTTCCCTCTCCACTTTCCTATTAACAATTCACAATAGAGCAGTTTTTTCACTTACCAACACTAGCCTTCAGGTCGCGTATTTTTTAACCGACCAGGCTGAGCTCGGATAAATAGCCGAGTTTGTGTTGTTGCTTTGCGTGTATTTCGTCATTTAAGCGAGTATTGCAAATGAATGCACCTACTATAAACGTAGCAAAGCTATTTATGGAAAATTCTAGATATCAACCTAGTCTAGATATCAACCTCGCTGTAGGCATAATATCAAGGAGATACAATTAGAAGACTCTAGATGTGGCGCCGCCAGAAGAAGTTAAATATTTCGCCTAAATATATGCACTATTTATATACGTCACAGCGGAAATGGGCGACACGCCATTTCTTTAAATGAAATAAACTGATGCTATATGTATGTACCAGGGTTGTTGCAAATATTCGCATTCGTATTCGCAACCGCGGAGCTTCCGCATTAATTTTAACATTCGCGTTCGCTTTCGCATTCGCAATAATCAATGCGGATCTTTTGCGAATGCGAATATTAAAGTGACCGAAAATAATAGTTATCTTTTTACGAGTTAAACTTGGTTAAATGTTTTTTATTCCGAAATAAAAGTTGTTTACGGATACTAAACAAACCGCTAATCGAAATTAAACAAGTTTGATATGTCTAAACGAAGAAAGCCACTTATTGAAAAACATTTCAATACAAATATTCAATTTTTATTGAGCTTGAGGCCGTTTTTAATGAAAAACTATTTTGGAAAAGCCACAACAATTTGAAAAAAATGGTAGCAGTGATAGCTATTTCGGAAATCACACCATTGCCTACGCACTGTGTTAAGTTCACATTCAATAAAAAATGTTAATTAACTACCATAGAACGAACCTTGGGCAGGTATATTACTTTCTTTAGTATTAAATTATACAAAAAAATTTAAATAGAGGTGGTAACCTTCGTTCGTAGCTACTTCAGTCCTCTTTCATATGATTAAATTTGTTTAAAATGGATAAGCGGTTTGTTAATTATCCGGAAAGGACATTTGTTTCGGAAAAAAAGTATTAGGCCAAGTTTAACTCGTAAAAAGAATAAAGCTGACTTCCAAAGCGTCAATTGCTTTGCATACGTACAAAGTATAATGTTCCATAACGCCGAAGTACAAAATATCGACAATGTATACTTTTCCAAAACGCATCTGAAAAGTTGTCGAAACGCATCGCTAGAGTAATCGGCGCATCAGAAACAAATTTGATGCTTCGTTTGTTATTGGTTACCATTGGTGTTTTAGAAATGGAATATTCAGAAAAATTGCTCGTTGCTATATTGAATATTTAAAATATGCAATGTATATGGTTGCAATGTGTCGCAGCTCTGCATATACCAACAGTTTGAATACCGCAGTATAACAGTATCCAAACATTGTATTGAAACGTTTTGGAAGTCAGCCTAACTTTTAATTTCGGTCCCTGGAATATTGCGCAAGTGCACTGATAAAACGTATATCTTGGAAGTCACAGAAGAAAGGATTCAAAATGAATTACAAAAACTTAAATCGAAAAACGCTGATGACGTTACACGTTCTCCAAATTTAGAAACAACCGAAAGAATGAAAATGAAGAATTCTTTGGAAAACAACGGAGTTTAAACAAAGATCTTGCCATGACGCCAGTATTTATTTAGTGGCGCAGGTATGATTTACGACCATTTAAAGAGTTTTTATTATTGTATGTTACTATTTCGTTTCGTTTATTACTTCAACAGTTCGGTACAATACGAAAAGAAAACGGCTGAGTTCACTTTGCGATAGTACACTTCAGTAGTTTAGTAGTTACAGACGAATCAACAAACGAAATGAATCGTGCAGAGAAAAATATATGTATGTATGTAGTACATGTTTTTTAATTGAATTGGATATGCAAATTTACAGAAAAAAATATTTTCCACGTAATTGAAACGTTTGCATACATATAAAACGTACCCTATGGTACAATTGTCACAAACGAAAAGCAAACGTTTCTCGTTGGGGAAAATGACAGTGAATCTTACAATTTGTTTCTGACTATGTACAAAACTGTAGAAAAATAACAAATGATATGATGATCGATGAGCAAATGGGAATTGTTTTGTACAGTTTATTTTCGTACCCTGATTCTAATTTCGCTATCGCTAAAGTGCTAAAATAGGATAGCTAACCTTTTTCCGAATTTTTAGCTATCTCCAAAAATATCTCCAACATTTTTTGGTGATAAATAATCCATTTTAATGGTGATAAATAGTGAAAATGAAAGTATGTGATAGCACAAAAAAAATAGCAGCCTCAATTTGGATTACATTCCATCTCCTGTAGCGTAGCCGAGGCTGTGTTACAAATACACTAGCGCCGATTCGCAAAGACCATTGATGAGCAGCCTTCGCAAAAAGGCAAATCCTTGAGAGAATTTACAGACTGAAATTTCGAATTTGTTTTAATCAAAGTGAATAGAGCTTTGAACATTCTTTAACCGAGTTCCAAAAAAGGAGGAGGTTATCAGTTCGTCGGAATATTTATTATTTTTTTTTTTATGTATGTTACCGCATAACTTTGGACCACGTCAACCGATTTCGATATCGGAAAGGTAGTGTCTCAGAGGTGGTCCCATACTAATCTGGTTAGGATCCGATCAGTGGATCATGAGATATATGTATATATATATTTTTTTTTATATGAGAGTTGAAGTCGGTTTTTTTTGCCAAAAATTACTTGTTTAACAAATTAGTTTCATAAACATTCGTATTCTTTTCAGGAAGTTACCAGCGGTAATAATATCGGTGGAGAATTTGGAAATACTGAAACCTCAAGTAAAAATGAAGTGTTTTATGAAGACTAACTGCTTTAGGAATTTCTCCTCCAGTAAATATTTTTCTTTTTTTAATTTTAGGAATTTCGATAATGCCATAATTAATGGCTAGATGAAACCATTTATGTACATGTGACCATACTTATTTTATTATGTAGCTCATTTTAAAGAGGAGGGGGTTGAGTGTGGTAAGAAAATAACTTGTGTCCAAACCAAGCTAATTGGACAATGTTTTTGAGTACTACCTAAAACATATACTCATCATTTGAACATACAAAAAAGCAGTAAAGTCTGTTTTACGAAAGCCAAGTCTGTTTAACATTTTACTTACTGCCTTTAAACTTGTTTTAACGTTTTTAGTCTTTTTACATTAAAATAATGCAATATTTTAGCTGCTATTAATTTCGCACAGAAAAAGTAATCATTTGATCTAATGTGTCATGTGGAAATCAGTTCCCCTCCATGGTACAATTATTAAAGGTATTGTCTTCCCAGAGAGCGCATATTCCGATCTGCCTTATTTGAGAAACATCATTGTTACACACCATAAAGTTTACTGTACGGGAAAAGGGACATTTTTATACACCAAGAACCATATATTTTACGCNGTACGGGAAAAGGGACATTTCTATACACCAAGAACCATATATTTTACGCATTTTTGTAAACAAACCTTCTTGCAGAGAACTTATTCAATTTGCAAAAGCCGAAAAAAAACTTTGCTTACTAAACGAATTTAAAATTTTTATTTCTCACTATATTTCAAACGGTTTTCTTTTGTTTTAATTTTTTTTTTTAATAGAGTGAAAACGAAGTGTATGTATGTATATATGAAAGGTGCGTGTCAGACGGCGCTTAACTCGAGAATGGGTGGTCCACTTTGAGCTACGTTTTTGGTGTGTTTGTTTGCCTTGTAAATTCTTTGCGGTACCATTTACAATAGATAGATATGAAGAAGCTATTACTTTGTGGAAAAATTATGCAATTTTGATTAAAAAACGCCAAATAAAAACATTTGGACCTTACATCTCTTTCGCGGTTATGGATCGATTGCTTCGAATATGGTAATTCGAATTCTTTGATGTTGCACTTTCAGTATTCTGGGGAGATTATGCCGCTGCCAGAATATTAAACATTTGCTCCTTATTGTGTACTTTTAGACCCCACGGCTTTTAATTTAGAGAATTTTAGCGATGGAAATTTAGCATAGCCATTGTCAGAATTCCACTGCAGGATTGTGTTGTTTAGGTCAATACCTAAATATCTTCGTTGACTCATTTACCAGAATCATTGCGCGCTTTACTTTACAGCGACTTGACAGAATCAATAGGTATCCACGAATGTCGACAAACACAACTATAAGGGAATTTCATCTCTTTATTNTTTACTTACTGCCTTTAAACTTGTTTTAACGTTTTTAGTCTTTTTACATTAAAATAATGCAATATTTTAGCTGCTATTAATTTCGCACAGAAAAAGTAATCATTTGATCTAATGTGTCATGTGGAAATCAGTTCCCCTCCATGGTACAATTATTAAAGGTATTGTCTTCCCAGAGAGCGCATATTCCGATCTGCCTTATTTGAGAAACATCATTGTTACACACCATAAAGTTTACTGTACGGGAAAAGGGACATTTCTATACACCAAGAACCATATATTTTACGCATTTTTGTAAACAAACCTTCTTGCAGAGAACTTATTCAATTTGCAAAAGCCGAAAAAAAACTTTGCTTACTAAACGAATTTAAAATTTTTATTTCTCACTATATTTCAAACGGTTTTCTTTTGTTTTAATTTTTTTTTTTAATAGAGTGAAAACGAAGTGTATGTATGTATATATGAAAGGTGCGTGTCAGACGGCGCTTAACTCGAGAATGGGTGGTCCACTTTGAGCTACGTTTTTGGTGTGTTTGTTTGCCTTGTAAATTCTTTGCGGTACCATTTACAATAGATAGATATGAAGAAGCTATTACTTTGTGGAAAAATTATGCAATTTTGATTAAAAAACGCCAAATAAAAACATTTGGACCTTACATCTCTTTCGCGGTTATGGATCGATTGCTTCGAATATGGTAATTCGAATTCTTTGATGTTGCACTTTCAGTATTCTGGGGAGATTATGCCGCTGCCAGAATATTAAACATTTGCTCCTTATTGTGTACTTTTAGACCCCACGGCTTTTAATTTAGAGAATTTTAGCGATGGAAATTTAGCATAGCCATTGTCAGAATTCCACTGCAGGATTGTGTTGTTTAGGTCAATACCTAAATATCTTCGTTGACTCATTTACCAGAATCATTGCGCGCTTTACTTTACAGCGACTTGACAGAATCAATAGGTATCCACGAATGTCGACAAACACAACTATAAGGGAATTTCATCTCTTTATTCTTCCTTGAATTTCTGTAGGCCAACGATTCTCACCCATTTTGTCTTGTTGTCGCCACCGAATGTAGAACAAACATTTCTTCAAACTTAAAAGGTAAAAATTTCGCTACTAAAAATTTAAAAATGTTCCTAGAACTTGCAAATACATTTGGAAAAGAAATATCACTGTTTTTGTTTTTAGGAGGAGGGTGGGAGTGACATTGATAAAATTAGAGTGAGAGAAAGTTTTTCTTACAAAACCTTTCCTTATTGAATCATGAAGCGAAGCCAACTAAAAGTAAAAGAATCAACATTGAAATGAGTCAAAATGAAAATAAGGAAGCACGAATTTCGATGTGAAGTAAAACTCTCTGGGAAGACAATACCTGTAAAAATTGTACCATGGTTCCCCTCATGTGGAAATCGTAGAGCTTTTTATTTTATAAATATTGGCACATAATGCGATGGGAGCTTTTACTTGATAAAAATCTTGATAAAATTTCTTTACAAATAATTGATCAAGAAAACACAGAATTGGAGGTTAGTGTTTTTAAATTGCAAGAATACAAGTATGTATGTAGTATCTATCGCGTCCCCTAAGCACCTTGGCCATATAGCGTTGTAATGGATTATCAGCATAAACCACAAATTTATAGTAAGTTTGACACATGTTAGATAAGAGTCAAAACTGAGTACAAGTTAAAGAAACAATTTAATTAAAAAAGTGGAGTTGTCGAATGTTGAGAACAGAGTGATATTTGTTATTATTCATGTTCTTTTTAAAGAATTTTTGTTTAAAACACACTTATATTCTTATGTCCAATTTTCAGCAACGGAAAGTAAATTTCCTTAGAAAAAACCCTTACTAAGCAACGTAAAGAAACAAAAGTCGAAAATAAAAGTAACAAGCAACGAAAAAAATTTTCATTGAGAATAACTCTTATCATGCAAGGTAAAAAGAAAAAAGTCGTAAACAAAAATTATGGGCAACGGAAGAAATTTTGTCTTAAGAATAACTCTTACCAGGCAACGTAAAAACAAAAACGTTGAAACTAAATATTATGAGCCACGGAAAAAATTTTATCTTGAGAATAACACTCACTGAGCGACGTAAATGCACATAAGTAGAAAATAAAATTTATGAGCGACGGAAAAAAGATTATATTGTGAATAACACTTATAGGGGAGCAAAACTTATTTTGGGTTAAAAATAACTATTATGTAAAGTAATAAAATCTTATTTATATTTAATTTAATAGTTATGGACCAATTTTTTTTTTTTTTTGATATTGCTTGTAACAGTTATGTCTCTGATGTAAACCTCATCACCTCATTATATCTTACAGCGGCGAGAAGAAGTATTCGCGTTCTTCCAACTTCTCCTACTAAAGCTGTGTTAGCGGAGGCAAGACAGCCAGAAATATCTCTACGGGTACTACAGACCACAATGATGTTAATACCACGACTAATTCATTGCGAGCCAATCTTTGAACTTGTTGACTTAAGTTTAAAACAAAGAAATAACACCGGAAACAAATCCACAGTAATGCGATGCTTAACTCTAGCAAACCAACTCAACGTCATAACTCCACCGATATTGGTCCCTGCGGAATCGAGCCCAAACTGGCATATGAACAGAAGCTAACTTTTCGACAAGTTGCTCAAATTTCCAAAAATCTACCAGTGCAAAAGAATATATCCAACTATATCAGGAGGCTATTTATCCTTACAGGAAATAATGGAAATCTTTATTCACTGACGGATCAAAGTCGTCCATAAGTCTAACATTTGCAGTTGCAAATGAGATCGGTGAAACAGTAAGCGTCGGTGCGCTACCAATACCAATATATTGCACAGTGTTCACTGCGGAAGCAGCTGCTTTACAGGAAGCAGTTAAAATTGCCTCCAATACAGGGTCTATGTACATTATATGTACCGATAGCAAATCTACGATTGAAGCTCTCATAAACGGTAATACAGGATGTATCTTTCTGAAAGCAATGGCAAGATACAAATAATGTGGGTACCGCGTCACGTTGGAATCAAAGGTAATGAGTTCCCTGAAGAAAAAGCAAAATTAGCTGCAAACCAACCTCGGCATCTATTTCACCATGTCACGGCACTAGACATCCGAACATTAGCTCTCCCTTTTATCTTTTAAAAATTTTAAAATGAATGGACATGTTATCAGCACCATTACAAGTCCTCTAACCCTGCGGGCAGTAAACCTACATACTCACCAGACCAGCGGCGGATCCAGAAATTTCTGATGGGGGGGTTTTGCGGGAAATTTTGCCCCTTATTCTAGTTACCTTAAACGAGCAATTTTTGTGTATGTGTATATGTATACATAAGTTTCTCGGCAACGGCTCTAACGTAGCAAAATGAAAAATTGTTTAAAAAAGACTTTCGAAGTGGTATTTCTTCCAATTGTCAACAACTTGGTATTTGTCCCGTAAAAATTATTTGTATCGTGCGAATATCTGTAGAAATTACCAGGGTTTGACAAACTGTTAGCACAGCGATAACAGCCAAGAATTTGCTTTTTTATAAATTGTTGTTGCTTTTCTAGCCGGCAATTACAAGTACCTGATGAAGATCTTGCAGAAGCAATGAGCTTAGCCGACGACGTTTTAAAGGAGTTTGAAGAAATGCGCCAAGATGCAGAAAAAAAACTTTAATTTGCTTTTCGAACACGTAGAAGTATGCACCAACCTAGGTACAGAAATCAAAGTACCGCAATACAGCAGTTGCCAAAAGAATCGCTTTAATGTGAAAACCAGAGACGCCGAGGCATACTATCGCATTTCTTTTTACATTCCCTTCCTTGATACATACATTGCTCCATTGAAAAGCTGGTTCCTAAACCATAAATTAGTTTAAAATAATTTTAGTGGTTTGTTTCCAAGGTATGATTTTAACGAAAAAAAACTGAAGAATTGTTTGCTTTCTATGAAAAAGTAATCGACTGCTCCAAACAAAACTTTCTTCTGGAGGTAAAAATGTGGAAAAAACGAGTTTCACATGAACATTTTCGAAATGCTCCCGAAGCATTACAAGTAGCTAATACAACGCCTTTTGGGAATGTTTTTAAGATCTTACGTATATTGGCACTTTTGCCCGTTTCAATAGCCACACCCGAACGAAGCTTTTCATGCCTGAAAATAATTAAAATCTACTTGAGAAATACAACATGTCAAGAAAGGCTCAACGGTCTAGCATCTATGAATATTCACAAAGATATAAATTTTTCAGTTGACGAAGTTCTAGAAGAATTTTCAAAAAACCACGAAAAATTTGAAAGTTCTTCGTTTCATTAATTTATAGGTAAAAAGAAAAATTTAATGTGTTTAAAATTATCAAAATGTTTTATAAACAAAGCGAAAAATTGAATATATCATTTTAAAAATTCGTGTTTTGAAACTTTATTACGCATACTTTCTTCTAAAGAGCCTTTTTTCTAGACCCACATTAGTAAAATATTATTCTTTGACTTGAGGGGGGGGGCGGGGGGGCTGGGTGGTTTACCCACAAACCCCCGCCGTGTATCCGCCACTGCACCAGACTTTACTTTACTTGCCGAAAGCTAAGGATATTTGTACGTTGTAGACTAGGCCACACGATAATGACGCATAGTCATCTCCTCAAACGCTCCACCAAACCATTTTTCTTATTCTGCAACTCACCATCGGTATCAGTAACTCACATTATCTACGAGTGTCCTGAACTCAAGCACAACAGAAGAATAGTTTTCGGAAATACTATGCCTTCCAACTGCCTCAAATCGACCAACTGGGATAATATTAGTGCAGTATCTAGATTTCTTCAACTTTGCAATATTAAAGACATATAAGTAAGGTGGGTTCTTTTAAAAATATATGTTGTTAATAACTATAAATTCTTAACTAGCTCCTAGGTTCAAAAAAAGCCGAAGGCCCTGGCAGCCAGTGCTTTTAACTTCAGTGAAATAACTATTTATAGTTGTTTCTCTCTTCAATAAATAAATAAATAAATAAATAAAAATAATTTTTGTAATAACATAAGGCCCACACCACAAATTGGAGGAGAAGTTCGGCCAAACACTTAGCAAAGGTCTAAGCGCCAAAATATTGTTATTACTTATTATAAATAAATGAAATGAAGCCAATATTACAACATAGTGCAGCGAATTAAAATACAGCGGCTCCGCTGGCTTGGCCATGTCGTTCGAATGGACACCGACGCCAAAAAAGAAGAAGAATATAACAACTAAATTAAAGCCCGTCCACATTACGGCTGCCAGATATCTCCGTTGCCAAACCGGGACACTTAGGGGGGAGAGGCCTCTCGTTCCCTTCCCTTTCGTTTCGATAAAAGTTATGTACGAAAGGATGTAGTAAAATTGTATTTTGACAAACAAAAACAAAAACATAAAAACATGAGATCATGAGATCATTACAACGTACACCAGCATAACAAAACAGTGATAAATTGTAAAGCACTATGTTCGACATTTTTTTGTATGTGGAAGACACTGTCAGCAAAAAATAAATAATTGCAAAAAATTAACGAAATTTTCTGGTAATTTCAGACTTGCACTTTACTTACTTATAAGTTATTTATCACGAAAAAAAAAAATTATATACAAGATAACATTAAAATATCAGTCATTTGTTTCGTTGCTGTGAACTTATTTCAAAACTTTTTACTTAATATAATTGTAAAACTCTATGCATGTCATTTTAACGTATTTAGGTACATACTTACATATANATACAAGATAACATTAAAATATCAGTCATTTGTTTCGTTGCTGTGAACTTATTTCAAAACTTTTTACTTAATATAATTGTAAAACTCTATGCATGTCATTTTAACGTATTTAGGTACATACTTACATATATCAATCATCAACTATTACTTGTGCAAAACGTGCTAAATTAAAAAAAAAAAACCGCATATGAAAGAGCACCAACCCAACTCGTAATAAATTTTAGAATTTAGTATAGAATTATTCAATTGAAATACGCCAATATTAAAATGAAGCGCTTAGCATTTAACGGCTGCTTTTTCATAATTAAGTTAAAAAAAAAATTTAAATTTCATGCTGCCTGTAAAAGNCCGCATATGAAAGAGCACCAACCCAACTCGTAATAAATTTTAGAATTTAGTATAGAATTATTCAATTGAAATACGCCAATATTAAAATGAAGCGCTTAGCATTTAACGGCTACTTTTTCATAATTAAGTTAAAAAAAAATTTAAATTTCATGCTGCCTGTGAAAGGATTTGAACCCTGATGCTCTGGAAATTAGCAAATTGTGGCAAGCATCTTCCTGCACTCAGCTACAGCCAGATATGTATATGTGCATTCAAATGTTCAGTCTGATTCGACACCACGTGTGCGTGGTATAAAAGTATTGTTTTTACANAAAAAAAAATTTAAATTTCATGCTGCCTGTAAAAGGATTTGAACCCTGATGCTCTGGAAATTAGCAAATTGTGGCAAGCATCTTCCTGCACTCAGCTACAGCCAGATATGTATATGTGCATTCAAATGTTCAGTCTGATTCGACACCACGTGTGCGTGGTATAAAAGTATTGTTTTTACATACGAAAATTTTAAAACGATAATCAAATAAAACATATTCATGTTTACTATGCGTTATTTCCCCCAGTAAATTCATAAAATTTTTCTTAATATAACAACGCGTTTTATCTCTCAGTGTAGTCAAAATTTGTGTAATCAAATCGAAAACCGGGACACTTAAACGAAACCCGTGGCATTTTAAGGTTGGACTGGGACACCGGGACAAATAGTCTAAAACCGGGACATGTCCGGGAAAACCGGGACGTCTGGCAGCCCTAGTCCACATACAACTTTGGCGTTGCTTTGGAGTTGGCGTGATTTCGACAGCAGCGCGAGTAACGCCAGTGCTTGCTACAATGAACGATTGGCAGGGAATACTTTGGCTACTAAATTAACGTAAGTACCAGCGACAAATAAATTAATATATAATATCAGTAATCGCATTAAAAACGATATTTTCTGCCCGCATTTGATGAAAAAGGAAAAATATTTCGCATTTGAGTTCATGTATTCGTAGTCAGCTGTCGAATGGACGCCATTGCCAACATAACGCTAAAGTTGTAGGTGGACAGACTCACAGTTTATTTGCAGAAACCAACGAAAATTGTTACCTTGTTTATACCTACGAAGAAACCGCATTAACAAACAAGCAATTTTTAGCAAAAAAAAAACGACTTAAATTCTCATATAAAAAAAATATATATATATATCGATATCGGTTGACGTGGTCCAAAGTTATGCGGTAACATATATAAAAAAAATATTCCGACGAACTGATAACCTCCTCCTTTTTTGGAAGTCGATTAAAAACCGATTTGATTAAACACATCACAGCGCACGGAAATGCGCGCAAGTGACGAAAGTAGCCACAGTAGCATGCTGAAATTACTCGCTTATATATACATGAGATTAGGAAGTTTTTATCCAGACGTCCAATCGACATGTTTGAGATATCGTATGAAAAGGTCTTGTAGAGTGTGTCCAGATAATGTATTCAGGTTTCATAAAAGATTATCCGAATTCTTAGAAATTAGGCTAAAGTGTTGCGAAACAAAAAACGTTTTTTCGCTTTTGCCGGTTTAAGGGGGTACGAGGGTACACCCAACATATTTAGTGTTATTCTATATATTGAGTTCCGGCTACTAGTTGGAGAGATATAGAGCTAAATTGATTTTGGTTCGTGTCTCCACTACGAGATGCTTTGCGATGTGTGTAGCGTCTGTACGTACCTTAATTTAATTTTTTTCAAACTTTCAGGAATTAAAGTACCAAAAAAAAACCCGAAGGGTTTTGTTCCAGGATGTTTCGATTCGTATGCCTTTGTGGGCGTGGCTAGTGACTGAAATTCGAAAAAAGGCAGTTTTTTTAACTAAAACTGAGTGCGCACTACTCATTCCATACCATTCACGTGGATATCAGTAGAAGGGCGTTAAAACAAGCTTTCTAACGCTGTCTTTTGCGTTTATGAAATATAAATATGTCATAACGTTATCGCCTAAAAACTAAAACTCGGGCTACTGAAAATATAGATTTCGAGAATTTGCTCAAAAACTGGTCATTCGATTTTATTTTAAGTTTCCTCAAGTATAGCCCAAAACTCTGGTTAAAAGTTAACCTATTCATCTAATTTGGTTTCTTTAAGTTATAAACGTTACATACCCAATTTCTCGCAAAAAAATGTCCATTCCCCGATGCCACCTAAGCTGAAATTCTCTTCAAATCGAGGGAATGTCCTGCGAGTTGACTTCCCTGCACTCGATTTGCTGGTTTCTTTGTTTTCTTGTACATATGTACATAAGTATACATGTATGTACACGGATGCAGTGTGAATGCAATGATATCGTGGGCGGGATATTTGATGTACACAGTATGCAACTATACCCGCACTTAACCTACCTGGGAAGATGCTTAAATTACTACCTACAGTTGTACATACATACGTACTTATGTATGAATGCATTTATTTCAATTTATGTGCCGCTACTAATTATGTATAAATTGCCACTGAGCAAAAACACATCAGCAAAAAAGGCGAGTGCAGCACAGTACTCGTGATAGAAGAGAAACTTCTTTAAAAAAAAACGTATATGTTTCAATGGCCCTGAATTCAATGTTAAATATTTGAATAAGTCATTTACACCCCTATTCTGCAACACTTTCGCATTAGGATTTTGCTACGAATCGTAGGAATGGTATACTGCAATCCGAATCGTATCTTCGAACTTTCGAAATTTGTAACAATGGCATGTCTAAAAACGAACGAGTAAGCGTTTTTGCGTAATTTTGTACGAAAACCATTCTGTGTCGGAGGCGAGATAAAAGATGTAAATCGATGTGTGTTTGCAGGAAATAATAGTGGTGTTTATTTAAACAGATAAATTTGCCTTTCGCATATACGTATATTCTTATGCACTGATTTATATAGACGAGCAAAAAAGAATCGTTGTTGTCCCGAATCAAAAAACTTTAACATACACGTGTAACCAAAGGATTAAACCTTTATTTAAAATATATGTTTCAAATTATTAATAAATTCGGTATGCACTACGCACTTTTTGAAATTTCGATGTGGGTTCTGCGCAAAAATACTGTGATATGCACAAGAAATATTGTATACCTTTGACATGCGGAAGCCCCTCTTCTCCGGCAACACCGAAATGAAAATTCTACTTAGTACGAGTTATAATCCCTAAGCGCGGCCGAAGGCAGAGNTGTATGAATGCATTTATTTCAATTTATGTGCCGCTACTAATTATGTATAAATTGCCACTGAGCAAAAACACATCAGCAAAAAAGGCGAGTGCAGCACAGTACTCGTGATAGAAGAGAAACTTCTTTAAAAAAAAACGTATATGTTTCAATGGCCCTGAATTCAATGTTAAATATTTGAATAAGTCATTTACACCCCTATTCTGCAACACTTTCGCATTAGGATTTTGCTACGAATCGTAGGAATGGTATACTGCAATCCGAATCGTATCTTCGAACTTTCGAAATTTGTAACAATGGCATGTCTAAAAACGAACGAGTAAGCGTTTTTGCGTAATTTTGTACGAAAACCATTCTGTGTCGGAGGCGAGATAAAAGATGTAAATCGATGTGTGTTTGCAGGAAATAATAGTGGTGTTTATTTAAACAGATAAATTTGCCTTTCGCATATACGTATATTCTTATGCACTGATTTATATAGACGAGCAAAAAAGAATCGTTGTTGTCCCGAATCAAAAAACTTTAACATACACGTGTAACCAAAGGATTAAACCTTTATTTAAAATATATGTTTCAAATTATTAATAAATTCGGTATGCACTACGCACTTTTTGAAATTTCGATGTGGGTTCTGCGCAAAAATACTGTGATATGCACAAGAAATATTGTATACCTTTGACATGCGGAAGCCCCTCTTCTCCGGCAACACCGAAATGAAAATTCTACTTAGTACGAGTTATAATCCCTAAGCGCGGCCGAAGGCAGAGGCAAGCACAACAGGTGGTGGACCTAACAAAATGCATGTTTTCAATGGCTTGAAAGAAGCTGTTATTGTATTATCTGGATCGGGAACCAGTTCTGCAGGCATAGGAGGAGTTCTGCCTTGTGGTTCAACAATTTAACCAGAAGCTGACATAGATGCGCCCATGGTTACTTGCCATGGCGCGCTCTTACTCCGCTGCTATAACTGCAAATGCATCAGAATCCATAATTTTCTTTAAAATATTTCAAATTATCAAATTTTAGAGCTTCATACAAATTTTGACAGTNGAGGAGTTCTGCCTTGTGGTTCAACAATTTAACCAGAAGCTGACATAGATGCGCCCATGGTTACTTGCCATGGCGCGCTCTTACTCCGCTGCTATAACTGCAAATGCATCAGAATCCATAATTTTCTTTAAAATATTTCAAATTATCAAATTTTAGAGCTTCATACAAATTTTGACAGTTTTTTTTTACGAGGCTCGTAAATTTACGAGCTTTACGAGGCTTTTACGAGTTTAAGGGAAGTCCCCTACTTTTTCTGAGTACGAAGAGTAAAGTTTATACATGTATACATCACCAATTTAATACGGTGTGAGGACCCCGGATCCTGTGGCCCTGGGCCCCACAACAACTGTTATATACACATACATATATATCCTTTGTACTATTTACCCTGAATTGTTGATTTGAAATTGTATTCACACATGTACAAATATATATATATGTACACTTCTGTTTTGAATTATTATATATATGCGTATGTATGTACATAAGCTTATTGAATTGCATCTATTTGGATTATACTAGTACGTATGTATGTATCCACTAATATATTTTGAATTATTACTTTGTATGCACAGTATAAGAAATACCTACATAAAATGTATAAAGCACAAACAATTGTAATGAGGATAACTGTCTGCGGATGGACAAAAATGGTATAAAAGGAGCAGTGCTAACAAGCATTGTTTATTAGCTAGGCATACGTGGCACGCGTCGCAACGTGGGTCACACGGGTAGTGGAAGAGGGATCAAACCTCCGAGACTATTAGTATATATTCGAAGTGGGCTTTAACCACTGAGACTGGTGCTAGCTGTAGGGTTTAAACCTACTCTAGTTCTATACTTTAGAGAGTGGATATAGCGAGAGTACAGCAAATAAAGAGGCTATAAACGAGAAGCGAGTGTGTTTACTCCTTACAGGACCCTGGACAACCGAGAGCTACGCCCAGCACTCAGGAAAGTCCGTTACAAATGGCGCCCGAGCAGGGACTTGAAGGAAACAAACATAAGGAGAGTGCCGTGGAAAAAAAAGTGAAGTGAAAAAAAAGAGAACACAAGTGATAGAGACACAGAGTTCAGTGACCACCTGAAAGACCCAAACTTAAGAAGCAATAAGGGCACAAGTGAGAGAGACACAAAGTGCAGTGACCACCCGAAGAACTACTAGTAGGCGGTCCAGTGAAAAAAAAAGAAGTGTGAAAAAAAATGGTGAAGAGAAAGTGGGTACATTACCTCAACCGAGAGGAGCTGCTGACCTATATGGCAGAGTTCGGTCTCGAACACCCCGGAACAGTCGAGGAGCTGCGAATACGCTTCTCTGCATTTATTCAAGAAGAGAGTAACAACGAGGACTACCAAACGCGGTTCGAAGAGCTAGAAGCGAAACACTCGAAGCCTGCGCTGACTGT
>NW_016161462.1:0-51179 GCF_001687245.7 Rhagoletis zephyria | reverse complement strand
TGTTTTTAACAAAGTTTTGAAAACAATTTATAGGTTATTGTAAAAAAAAAATAAATTTTTAATTTAAAAAATACTTTATAGCGTTACAGTTTCGTGTAAAAAATCAAATTTAAAATTTTCACTGCGCTAATTGGCAGCGTTTTTTTTGTTATTTGGGCTGCTGCTTGTTTTGTGGTGTGTTTTACATTTTTTACACTGATTTTATCGTTTTCTTTTTTACGTTTATTGGCGGCGATTCAGCTTGCTTTGTAGATCGTTCATGAATCTAAATAAATACTTTCTGTTTTCTATTTATTTTTTTTTTTTTAGTTTATTTCAATATTTTTTAGCTTTCTACCTAAAACAATTTCTACGCAACTGTTACTGCGCATTAATTACAAAATTTTTGGAAGTTTAGTTTTGCGGGGTTTAAAAAGTAGCTTTTAGTGTTGTTGTTGTGTATCCGTGTGTGTGTGTGAAGTCGTGTGAACTGTATTAGTTTCATATTTTATTATTATTATTATTTTTTAATTAATAATTACAATTACGAATATCTATTTTAGTTTGTTTTTAATGTATGTATGTATGTATATACGCACGCATGTATATAAAGAAATATAATTAACGTTAAATAAGAATGAACTGTATGCGTGTGTGTTTGTGTATCTGCGTTGCGCGCCGCACTTTCCCTCAAACCTATTGAAACTTTCCTGTTTGCTTCAAACACAAATTATTATACATTAGGCTTTTCTGCTATATATTTATTTGCGTGTATGTATGTATTATGGGGTATGCGAGAGTTTTCGCTTTTATTTTATTTATTACCGCTTCTTTCCGTATGTATGTATTAACAATTATTAATATCTATGTATATGTATATATATAAAGTATATATGTATTTATATAAAGAATATATTTATAAATTTTAAATTAGTTTTTTTAATAATAATTTTTAATAATTATAATAATATTACTTCGTTTTCCATTCAGTAGCATACAGAAGTTGTTAATTTATTTAATTTTTTGCAGTTTGTGTTTTTATATATTTTTTATTGGTGGTTGTGAATATCTCTACACATACACATTGAATTTATTATTTATTTGTATTCTTGCTTAAAACACTATTTCCTTTGATAATTTTTTTTTTATAATTATACTTTTGTATTTATTACTATTTGTATATTTAAAATTTTAGGCAAAGTCATTAAACAACTCGATAAGACCCTCGGTTTGATCCAGTGAAAAGTTGTAGTCGACATCGAGCGGTGGTTCAATGGGTAGGAACGGTGGCAGATCATCAAAGTCTATTGCGGTGTGTGGCGTGGAGGTGAGGAGCCAAGAGTTGAGATGAAATTAAAATTGGAAAGAGCAAATTTGTAAATATTTGAATAAGTATGTATATATATATATTTTTGAATGATGTCTATGTATAATCGACAAATGGTTGGAATCCACCATTTTTGATTTGAATGAATTTTGATATACCGAAGTTCTGCCAAAGCGGGGGAAAAAATTCGACAGTTCCAAATTTCCCGGATTTTGCAAGTTTATTTTTGAATATCTCAAAAACTATAATAGTTACAAAAATGTGGTTATGGTTTCGTTTCAAAGATGTTATTTAGGGCTGTATAAATAAAACCTATAGAATTTTGAAATTAACAAAATCGTGAAAGCAAAAAACTTATAAAAATGTTTGTCAGAATTTTTTTTTATACTCCAACTAATCCTAAAAGATCCTAAAATTTTGAAGTTTTTTTTTTAAGATATACATGGACATTGAAAAAATTTTTGGTTTGCTAAATTCTAAATAAAGTTATGTTAAACAATGTTTTTCAATTTAAATTTATTTTTAATCTAAAGTTAGAGCAATAACATATTTTTTTCAAATTAAAAAATTCATATCTCAAAAAAAAATATTTTCTGATGAGTTAGAGGTATCGTATAAAAAAAATGGAGCCAAAAATATAAGTTTTTGACTTTACGATTTTTTAAATTTCAAAATTCTATACCTTTAATTTTTCGATTTTTGTAAATATGTATATGTATGTATGTATATATTTATAACTTGAAAAATCCCGGAATTCGCGAAATTTATAATTTTGCCCAACTTTCAAAAAAAAATTTTAATTTTTTATATGATAAAAGAAAAGTTCTGACCAAAATTCATGCAAATCAAAAATGGTCGATTCCAACCATAGGTCGATTTGACATGTATTGATCCGCAGTATAATACTTCTTAAATATTTGGGAAAAAGTTTGCAAGTACTTAGTAGTTATGTATTAATATTGAAATCCATCAGAAAGCTTAGTTGGTATTTCGTTTGTTAGTTAGATATGTGTGTATGTATATATGTATTAAGAAAGAAAAGCATATTACTTGTGAGGAAACTTGTGAATTTATTTACTATGCATGTGCGATTAATCAATTAATCGAAGCTGATTAATCGAAATCTGATTAATTAATTAATCAACGAAATCAATTTTTATTAATCAAAGTGATTAATTTCTCGATTAATTTTATTTTTATTAATCAGAATTTAATCAATTTTATTAACCAGAATACTGATTAATCATAAGCTGATTAATCGAAAACCTAAATAATGGCTGCTTTATTTTTTTATATAGAAAAAAATGTGTACACATACAAAAATATATGAACATACATAAGTACATAAGTATGTATATATTTTTTCATTTCAATGAGCAGCATAGTAATGTACTCGTCTGGCATTCTATTTTTGTTAATAAGAAAAGTATTGTATGCAAAACATCGTTCGACAGTAAATTTTACACAAAAAAAATCGTATATATTCGCGAAACTATGAACCAAATATAGTAAAACCGCGTTTTTAATTTTTTTCTCTGACGTCCAGATTTTTTTTTGAAGGACTTTGAAATTTGGAAAATATAATTATTTCAAACAATTATTTAAAAAATTCAGTGCAATGTAGAAAAACAACTGCTATCAAATTAAAGAAAAAATTCTGTAGAATTAAGGCCGATTAAATTTTTTGGTGCGTAAGGACGATTACATATTGAAAATGTCTTTTTCACATTTTACAATAATTATTTTCGAAAAAAATATATGTTAAGGACTAATACATACATACACATACATACATACATATCTTCGAATTTCGTCCTTCTAACTTTATACGCTTAAAAAAGTAAAACTGATTAAATGAACATTTTCAATACCCATTTGCCCTTGCGAACCAAAAAATTTTAATTTTTTTCATTCTACAGAATTTTCTCTTTCATTTGGTGCCCATACAGTTTTTCTACAGTGGAATGCATTTTTTAAATAATTTTAGGAATTAATCAAATCTTTGAAACTAGTAAGATAATAATTGAAGAGTTAAAAAAATGTTGCTGGCCGTGAGATTCGAATCCTCGGCCTCGCGGCTTGCATAAGCCGCAATACTGCAGTCTGTTGGATTACAATTTTCGTCAGGTGAACTCCGCCGTTAATCCGGATTAACGTTGTCGTCTGTCTATGTTTTAACCTAATTTATGTATCTATATGAAGTTACATTAATATATACAATTCAAAATTATTTTCGGCATTCAAAACTTCTTTTTATTCGGGGATCTGAAGGCTATGGACAATATTTTTATAATAGGACGCAAGCATTCAATTTAATATTTATTTAACAAAAAATATTTATTTTAACAAAAAAATTCTACTTCTTCGATACACCAACTTAACTTTAAAATGGTTGTTTTTATAAATAAAGCTAGCATTAGTAATAACATAGTTAATTTTTATATTATGAATATAATGAATAAGTGTTTTACAAGTATAATTAATTACACAAGTCGGCATGAAAAATTGCCTACCCACGGACATTTGAAAACTATTGCAAGAAATTACACAAAATAAGTTAGCTGGAATTTGTTTGATCACATTTGTACATATGTAAAAGTTCTATATTGTTATAGTTTTGCCAAAGGAAAAAAAGTTGAAAATTCGTTTTCGGAAGTTATGTAAAATTTTAAATTTCACAATTTCCGGAATTTTGCTAGTCTATTTTTTTTTTAATTTTAAAAATTATACATAGTGCAAAAATGGTTCTGGTCTCGTTTTAAAAGTGATACTATTTAGGGCTATAAAGAAAATCCATACATCGGGGAAAAACAAAAAAAAAAAAAATACAAAATTTTTAAAGTAAAAAATACAAATCCTGATCTTAAAAATTGCTGAAACTTGCAAGATGTTGTTTTTTTTTAATATATACATATGTACATTAGGGCGGAGTTATTTGGTCGGAGTAAAATTTTCGAAGAAAGTGTATAGCAAATTTAAATTCTACGATTAATTCTAAGAGAAAATGGCTAACAAACTATATACCGAAAATTACGTTTTACCCTGCCAATTTTCAAAAGAAACAGCAGTATATTGTAAGTTTTTTGGTATAAATTTATTTTACTTTGTACCAAAAAACGACCAACATGTTTTTTTTCTCAGTTTTGTGAAGTAGTTTCGTAAATATGAAGAAAACACAAAATTATGTAAATCAAAAATTAATTGGTTCAGAAAAAATTATAATACACTGATTTCTTTTAAAAATTGGGAGGGTCAAACGTAATTTTTGGTATATAGTTTGTCAGCCATTTTTGCTTAAAATCGAACGTAGAATTCGAACATTCCTTACACTTTTTTCGAAATTAAATTAGTATGTATGTACATATATACATTCTTGAATTTCGAAAAAATTGTTTGCAAACTTCAAAGAAAAGTATGCTACACAATTTTCAAAATTCATATATTAAAAAAAAAACACCTGCATGAAAATTTCAGGATCTTTTAAGATCAGTTAGACGTATTGTTTAAAAAAAAGGAATCAAAAATTTATATAAGGTTTTGCTCTAACGATTTTTCTATATTTAAAACCACTGTATTTTATTTTTCGAATGTTTTCTTAATTTTTTTGTATAGCCCCAAATATCGTGAAATTTCGAACTTGGGAAAAAACATTTTTTTTTCCTTTGACAGAACTTTGTTATATGACAAAAAAGAAAGTTCTGACCAAGATACATGCAAATCAAAAATAGTCGATTCCAAATATTGGTCAATTTGAAATAGATTGATCCCCATATTTACATTTGTTATTTGTTAGCGTGTACATTTAAATTGAGCGTTGTATTAGGTAAGTAGTAGTAGTAGAATTGTATTTGTATTGAAATTCACGCCAGAGCTGAATCTCATGGTGCTACAAAATTTCAATCACAATACGTTTACCTTGTCATGGTATGCAATGCAGAACCACGAGAATTCAGTTCCAAAATGAATTTTTCTGAAATGTCCAACTTTTAATTTTTTGTTGTTGTAAACTTTATCGTTTTTCCGATTTACTTCCTTAAAAATTGCGTTCCTTTAAATTCATACATGTGAGTAATTATGTCTATTTACTTATGGCCACTGTTGCATTTATTAATTTTTGTTTTGCACTTTTTTTTTGCTAAAATCGGACTGAGTTTCAAGAAAACTTTAATTGTTCACCAATATGTAAATTTTCATTTTTATGTATATTTAAAAAACTGCATAATAATTAAAAAAAAAAAAACTTCTACAAATTATAAAAATTTATTAATCAGCCCTATTCTGCATTTCGACTCGAATCGAAATTTTCTCCGTTTGGCAACTTTGGTATTCTGCGTTCCGTTTCCTTTCGATCAATCTTCGAAATTTACGATTATACCTATTCTACATTTCGATCGGAGTTCTGTTTTTCTAAGTTGTTTCTATTGTTATTTTCGTGGGTTTACATAATAAAATTTTATAAAAAAATTAAGTAAAATATACTGTGCATGATTGTAAGTCATCATAAATGAATTTTCTCGATTTCTGTGTTTTCGCAGCGGCAATACGGGCAATACGAAAAATTGGCTCAAATATTAGCAACCAAAAGGGATATTGCGCGAGGTTTTCAAAGAGGAAGCACAGGCGTTTTTATTTTCATTATCTATAAATAAGACTGTGAAATGCACTCAATACAATTTATTCTTTTTATATAACATACATTCGTACGTAAAATGTGGAGTTATATAAAAAAGATGTTTTTATTATTGTACTCGTTTTTACTACGATTTGCTATGGAAGGATAAGCTTTGTTCTTCCCCTCCCCCTGACGGCTTTTAAAATCGAATTCATTTGCNATTTGCTATGGAAGGATAAGCTTTGTTCTTCCCCTCCTCCTGACGGCTTTTAAAATTGAATTCATTTGTGTTCAAATCTTCCACTCAGTACTAAATGCAAATGTTGTGGAGTGCTCAAACAACGTTTATAATTTCACTGGCTTTGAGCGGTGAGAATGCAATTCAAGATGAATTTCTTATAATTCTTCACTCATCTGAAAAGGATCAAACATGTCTCTAAATCTCCGCCTTTCAACTTTCGCATTCGCAATCTGGGACTCGTTCTGCTCTTCAAGCAATAGAATTATGTTTCCACTTTAATTAAGAACAAACGAAATTTTATTTTGAAATTAAAATGAGTTAGATATATTTAGTTATTTTAAATATTTACAAAGCTTAACTTCATAAGCTGCTATAGGTTGGTACAATTATTTCTTTTGTTTTGTTTCGATTTCACATGTTCCTAGGCAACCAGCTGATTTCGAAGATGTTTTCGCTCTTCCTCTTCTTCTTTCGATTCGAGCGTAACTGAGAATACCAAATTAGGATTGTAGCGGATCGGAATGCGGGAACGTAATCGAAATGCAGAATAGGGCTGAATAAATCTTCAAATTCTATTTGGAATTTCCACTCGGCATTGAAATTATAAAAAATGTGTGTAAATAAAAAAAAAAAAGATTGAAAACTGAATTAATGACTTGGCTCTTATTATGAGTTGCATTCGATTTTCGATCTTCGATGGTTATCGAAGATCGAATGAGAAATTCGTATTATGAGCTATGTAACCGTGCCGAAATTTTCGTTGCGTATCGAATTTTCTGTCGAATGAAATTTTGCCTTCGATGCTGTAGCAAAATGTGAGAAAATTGCGAAAAATGAATAATTTTGCGTTTGTTTTTTTACTTTTTGGTGGCTAGACACTAACACCCCTATTGCGAGTATCGACTAGACATAGATAAACGACTATTATTCGATTTCCCGTTCCGTTCGGTCGGCACTTTCGAACACAGTCGAAGATCGAATGCAACTCACAATAGGGGCCCTTATTACACATCACAACAAAATTTCAATAATTGCATATGACACACGCAGTGGTGACCACTGTATGATTTTTTTTTTATTGGCCCTAGTTTTTGAGATTTTTGGAAGTTAAATGGTCAAAAAATTAATTCTTTAAATTTTTCGAAATTTTCTACATTATAAAATTATAAAATGAAAACTGAACTATCAGGCTTTAAGTTCCAAAGGTAAAAAACTAGTTTGTCGAAAGTTATTAACGTGCTGACAACCGATACTTTTTAGTTATCAACTTTGTCATTAAAATGTTTCGTAATTTTCTGCCCAGTGGAGATCTGGTATTAAAATAATTTTTAAAGACAAAACAAATTAAACAGCATTAGGGGTTCAACACTTTAAAGAAAAAAATGCGTTTGACTTTTTTGAATCGCTGTGACACTCTTCCTCCATTTTCAATTGAATATGTTCATTATGCCGGGTTTTCACAGGGCAATAAATGATAAATATTTTTTAGACAAATTTGGATGCCAAATAGTATGTACCTATGTTAATAAAAGTAGTCATTAAGTTTGTTTCCAAATGTTTTATTTATTTCGTTTTGTTTTTTTAATGGCGCAAACTTTTTGCATTAAAATAANACAGACGGACAGACGGACATGGATAAATCAACTCAGCTCGACGTTCTGATCATATAAGTATACATTTTAATGGGTCTATCTCTTTTTGTTCTGGTACTTACAAACATCGGACCAAAGTTATAATACCATTTCATGCTCATGAAAGGTATACAAATAAATTGTCCTTGAAAAATTTTATTTTTTTAAAAGGGATATGAGATAATGTGCTTTAATAAAATTCCACAGATAAACATATTTAACCACGTGCTATGTGGTATAAAATTTAGTTTAGTTAATTTTTTACTTTTTAAATAATTTAAAATTTTAAAATTAATATTAAAAGAAAAAAAATTTAAATTGTTTGGAATTATATTTTTAGATAAAGTAAAATAAATTAAGTTTTAGATTACGTAAACTTAAACTTTCTTGGGTTAAAAAAATTACAAAACTCTACTTTTTTTTGTCCAGCGCAGGAGCCTAGCCAAATCATACAGATTTTGGTTCGCTAAGTCAGAATCTTTAATCAGAAGTTAAATGTTGGTTATGTTTTCTTCTAGCCTAATTATTATTGTTATTGTCGGGGATATGTACATTAGGGTGGTTAAAAAAAAAGAAGTCGGAATTGTAATGCTCTCACCCCCTAGGACTGTTCTATATCGAAAAAAAGTATACCCATATTTTTTTATTTTGAAATCAAAAAATATTAAGAGGTCGCTCAAAGCGCTCAAAGTTCCTAATGTATTTTTATATGGGAAAAATACATTTTTTCGTAGAAATAGATATAGATAATATAGAATTCTTTAAAGTCAATATTTTTCGATCGGAAAATTCTGGTTCTCCTCAGGAGACTTTCAGTAATAATACGGAATTGTTTATTTAACCATTATTTGATCNTGCTGCCGGCGAGCGACTTGAGGACCTTGTTGCAGCTCTGTACTTTATTGGCAACTGCGGTAGTGTGCCTGGAGTAGGAGAGCAGGCTATCGAAGGTGACCCCTAAAATTTTCGGGTTAATTACAGTCGGGGTTCCACAAGGTGGTGTTCTCTCCCCCAGAAGCTGGTTTTCAATTCCTTATTTTTATGAAAAAAAGAGGCTGCATTAAAATACCTTTTAAACATTTGAACTAGTCTCGAATAGTTCAGAGCGAGTCCCGAAAAAGTTGTGAACCAGTCCCAAAGGGTCCTAAATAGCCCCAAAATGGTCACGAACAGGCCGCGAAACGGTCGAAAAAGTCGTGACCTTGTCCCGAAGTGTTATCGAACTTATAAATCCCAAAATGATCCCGAACTAGGCCAGAAATGGCACTTAACTAATCCTGAGCTAGTCCCGAAATGTTTCTGAACTAGTCTCAAAATGGTCGTGAACTAGGTCTTGAAGAGGTCCAGAAATGATCCCGATTTAGACCCGAAATGTTTCTTTGTTATAGTTACAAATCTTTTGCTGGGTTAACGCAAATTTTAGCCTTACCGAGAGCTAAGATGTATACACATAAAAAAAAAAGAAGTCATCTGTTCTAACGCTACCTACACCAAAAGTAATATTCATGGCTATATTCCAGTATTCGGCGGATGCCAGTCGTAAAAACTACGATTCGCATTGTCGATAATAAGCGATGGTGAAGAATTAGATGCGCGCGAATGGCATCCGTCGGATACAAGAATAGCCATGATAACCTATTTAAGTAAATTGGAAATTAAAAAATTTTTAAAAGTGTTATTTTTACAAGAAAATTCAAATTTGGACTGAGTTCTCGGTTTAAATGATTTGAAAACAAATAATATAGTGCATACACATTATGTATACCCAAACATGAAAAACAAAACAAGAACATTGAACAAAAATAATAGAAAAATTATAACTTTATTACACTTTTTAAAAAGGGCCGGAAATAATTTGGTATAATGAACGAAACTGAAAAAAAAATGGAGTTACATGTCATTTCTGAATATCTCGATTTACTAAGCCTGCCGTGGCTCAAAAAACGGTACTGTTCAGGAGCCGCGTTTCAAGTTTTCAATTTACTCCCAGAAAATTACTTACAGATAACAGAGTAATCTGTTTAAAATTTTCGTTTTTTGAGTTATGACAGTCTTTAAGTAAATTAGCGATATTCATTCATATACATACATATGTGTGTATGGATATGTATATGTATGTAATATAAGAAATCCGACACTTTTTGTGAAACATATTTTTTTTTATTAAACAAATATCAACAAATTTATGTACATTATTTGCAAGTATTTTATGTTCCTAGTATGTATGTATGCATGTGCATTGAATATGTGCATATATGAGTGTTAATGTTTGATGTGCAATTTTTAAAAAAATTTTATGAATACATATGTTAGTTTTTATGTTATTATGAGACAATGTGTTGCTTGAAGTGTAATTATATAATAATCAGCGCAGCACGAAATTTCTTTTTGTTACTTTTTTAATATATTTTTTTTGTTCAATTAAAATTTTTGTGCGTTTAAAATTATCCTTTTAATGGTCTTCATTTTCTGTTTTGGTTTTTTTGTTTACTTCATTCGCAATTATTTTCAATTCATTAATTATTTTTCATTTTTGCATTTCAATCGATTGTACTCAAATTTCAGGCTCGTTGTTGAATTTTGAAAAAGCGCTCAGCAAGAACTCAGACTGTGATGCGAAATGAATTTCTGTTGTAAAACGCAAATCACAGCCAGAGCTCCCGTCAAGAGTTTTTCCCGTTGATAATGAATGGCATTGATTGAATGCGTTGTTGATGCGTGTGATGGAACCGAATGAGAAGCGATGTGAAAATGTACAGCGTGGCGATGACTAATTGTTATACAGTTATTTTTTCAAATAAGAGGGTCCTTTACAGATTTTGCGAAGAAAGTATATCATTGCTAATTTTGTACATATTTTAGTTGAGTTTTTGTAAATGGTTTTAAAATTTTATTCTTTATTTGAGTATATTCGATTGCTGAGTATGAGGCCTTATGTTAGACAAAATTGGGAGTACAAAATACTCAGAATGGAAGAAATTAGCTTATGGATACAGAAGATATGGAATAATTTAACCGATGAAACTTGCGTGCCGCTTGCGATTTTCGCTCAAAGCATTTACCGCTGGTAAACCCAAATAAATGTTAAAATTTAAAAACAAATTAATAAATTTAAAGTAAAATAAAATTAACAATAAAATACTTTCTTCGCGAAATCTATAAAGAACCCTTTTATTAAAACAAAATCTGATATTTGTCGCCACGCTGTATATAGCAATGTAAGCGTACCTAAAGAAAAAAAAAACACTGCAGCTGCCAACAATTGCGTTAACTCCAAAATAGTTTTGTCTGGTTTCTCTTACAAAGTTATTAGGTTTTTAACGTTTTCTTCTTGGTTTATTGTAGATGCATGATAAATAGCAACAAAACTTATGAGAGAATACGAAAATGTATGAAATGCATGCANTACAAAGTTATTAGGTTTTTAACGTTTTCTTCTTGGTTTATTGTAGATGCGTGATAAATAGCAACAAAACTTATGAGAGAATACGAAAATGTATGAAATGCATGCATTTTTTTTTTATAAAAAGGAAAGGTTACCAGGATTAACGCTCAAATGCAGTTGGTTTCGTATTCCAAAACAAAGAAAAAGTTAGAATAGCTGAACATAGCGAACGAGACCACACTTTCTGTTAAGCATAAAAAGCTGCGAACTGCATTTGAGTTTAAACCATGTAAGAATAAGCACTTTCTACCAAGAAAATAAACCCAAACTGCTACTACTACTACTACTACTACTACGTTGCCAAATAAAATTACTAAAACGTTAAACATTTGCTTACAGTTCGGCAATGGGCCCGGACTCAGTAGATTCAGCGAATTCGAAATGAGCGCGTTCCGGACGCCTGTGCTGCCATTCGAATCGCCCATGTGCGCCAAGTGCGAGTCCATACGACCGATGCCGCCACTATCGCTGCTGCAATGTCGACTGCCAACGATGCCGGCACCGCCAAACATTGAGGGTGTGTGCGTTATTGGCATTGACGATGACGCCGACGCCGCCGCTGACGTCGATGCTGACAATGAAGTACCAGCAGCATCAGCGCTATTTTCACTTTGCCGACTATTATTCGCTGCAGCGTCTACAGCTGAGGACGAGGACAACGACGACGATGTTATCGTGGACGTGTTTGCCGCCGCTCCCGCTGCCGTCGCTGATGTTGTGTCCTCAGCTGCTTCCTGCCCTTCCATTGCACTATTCACCATGGATACCTCCTCGTTTTTAAGACCTGACTTCCTATTGTTACTACAACTATTAAGCGTATGGTTTGTTTAATCACTATTCTGTTGCTGCTGCTGCTGCTGCTGCCGCTGACTACCGCTACCGCTACCACCGCCATACGCACCACCCAGCTTACGTCTGCCGAACAGTTCACAATCGAAATCTTGCTCGTAAATGCGTTCGGCTTCCGCTTGCGTCAGCACTGGCCGCGTTAAGGTGGGCTGTATATTGTAGTCGCTCGATTGCTGATGCTGTTGTTGAGTATGGTAATTGCCAGCGATATCAGAATTATAATCCGTTGTATCACCGCCGATACTACCACCACCAGTACCACCATCAGCCGAACCAGCAGCAATTTGACGTGCGGCATCTTCAATTGATTTACTGAGATTTCGTTGTGCTGAACGTGCGACGACGGTTGCTGCACTGCCGGGATATGTATTGCCCGTTGACGTGCTTGAGGACGTCTTTGACGCTGAGAGTGGGGGTAAACCTGACGTGATGAATATAAATAAAACAACAATAATAAGTATAATGTACTACACATGTAATGATTACGCGCTGGGCAATTACCTAGACGCATACGTTTATCGTCATCGAGACTAGGTGTCAACCGACTGATATCGTTGAACAGTGGATCGTTGAATTGATGCGGCTGCTGGCGATATGGCGGGGCGGCGGGCGATGAGAATGTTGGCGAATTTTCGGGTGAATTGTCGTGACAGAGAAATACGTTAATTTCGCCATTATTCTCGGCTTTAACGTAGATCTCGCGTGGACAAAGTGTGTCAGGTAGCTGCAGGGAAAGCGAAGAGAAAAAAGGCGTATAAATTAGTAATACAATCAAAATATGTAATCACAAAATAAAATATGAACTGTAGAAGTAACTGTAAAATTAAATCACAAATAATAAAATATTTCTTTTTTTAATTAATTTCTACTTATTTTCGGCGGCAACTAACTTCCAGTGATTGACTTCACACACCAAAGTTCGCACCAAAATGATGAGTACGAAAATAGCCGGCGACTATTTCAGGTCTAAGTATACGCGCGAATTTTTACGCGCCGCTAACGACTGTCTGAATGCCGACAATTGCTGCTGCTTCTTGTTATTTAGACTGTCTGGTTTGGCACATACCTACAAACTCACAAGTATCTATACGCATTTTTAGGATTCGTATACATACTTATTTATGTATGTATCTACATACAGTAAACGACTGACAGAACAATCGACGTACGATAAACGCCCACAGAGTTGGTTGACAGTGGCGTAGTTGCATAATTTTGGTATGAGGGCAAGGGAAAGAGAACAAAAGAAACGTTTTCTCGACTGACGGGTACCTATACGTAACCGGAACAAATCAGATTTATGTCTGACCTAGCGCTGTCAGTCCAGCAGCATTACCCAAATCACCTTGGGGAATTCGTATGCTGTTACAACAACAACAAAGCAAAAGGAAGGAAAGGAGAGGACAAAATGTAGTGANAAAAAAAAAAAAACACAAATAACAAAAAGCGCCAATAAATAAATATTCGGCGCGCGTACATTTTACTAACTGTTTGCCCAATCTTCCCTCCAATTTGTGCAGGAACTTACAAGTTTCCCCCGCCTCCAACGGCAAATGTTTTCGATAAGCTTTTTTATGGCAGAAATGCACGCGGACAATACTAATACATAGTAAGAAGACTTAAAAAACAAAAAATACTGTAGGGTAAATCTCAAGGTTTGAAATTACACAAAAAACGCTGAAACACCTAAATTTTTGAGGCGTAGATTACAAATCTGTATTCCGTTTTTCTAGAAAAGGTAATTTTCCCAAGATGTGTATTTTTATTTTTATGAAAACAAAGATAAAACTTTATTATGGACAAAATTAAACAAGTATCTAATGAAAAAAAAAATTAAGACAATTTTTTGTGCAATTTTTTCTTTCCTTTTAAGCACATATTCCACTTTCTAAATATGAAAAAAAAAAATCGGACCATATATAGGGATTTTGCAAATATCTCGACTCCTGCGCCTCCTATTATGGCATATTTTTGTAGAGTTATTCCTTTTCATGCAAGTAATATACATTCTCAATATGAACCATTGTGGGACCGTAAAGACGGTTTTCAAATATCTCGATACTTAAACCACTTAGTGCCTCGGGAAGTTGGTTAAAAATGTATTCAAAAATTTGATTACACACAGGTGAAACATAATACAAGTTTGTAAAAAATAACAGACTGGCTTTTTGCCGGTGCTTTTACACAAAACCAAACTTCTAACGAATAAAATCGATGCAGAAATAAAATAGTTGTAAATGGTCAAGTGAAAATGCGTAAATTTTTTCAGTTTGAAATATGAGCAGGCAAGAAAGTTACTCATACGCCATGTAGGAGTACATATGATATTTTTTTTTGTAATTTTCCCTATTCAAGTTTGGATTTTTTTCATTTACAATTTAACTTAACTTAAACTTAAAACGAAAATATCTTGACCTAGAAAAAAACGTTATACAGATCTGTAATCTACGAGCCAAAATTAAGTTAACGTGTCTCGGCGGGTATTTTAGCGTTCCTACAGTGTAATCAGAGACAAAAAAAGGATAGAACAAGAATAAATTGGTAGCGCAAATTTGAGCTGCCAAACCCCCATTTTTCGCTGGCGTACAAACACATAGGCCACTGTCGCACACACATGCGACGACAGGCAGTCAACGTCTGCCACATTGCCTTGGATATAGTAAATGAAAAATCTTCCTTATGACCATTTGACCAACGATGTGCTGCCAAAATGACAAATATATGTTTGCGTTATTCAACAACAACAAATTAAATATAGTTATGGACTTTCTTTTTAGAAACGACTAAACAAGTTTAGAAGTTTTTGTGATCAGTGCAGCAAGTTGCTTGTGGGCGTTGAATTGAGTGATGGTTTTTAAATTTTTTGTTTATTGATGAATCTTTACTGGACTTTCTTTTCACTTAAGAGACGAAACTTTTTATTAAGGCAATATAAATGAGTATTTTTTATTAAAAAAATTCTAACACGAGATAAGTCATTTTTTCACACATATGCACATATTTATGTACATATGTACAGCTATCTAAATAAATAATTAAATGTACATATGTACACATTTTCGTATAAGCGTGCTTTTATTTTTAGAAATGATATGTCGTATTTGCGCTAAGGCAACTAAACTCGCGCATCGTTCGTGTTTTGTTGTGATTTGTATTTCATTTTATTTGTGGCGCTATTGCTGCTTTTGGCCGCCAATAAAGCTGCATCAAATTGTGTCTGCACGAGTTTTTGGCCACGCGGCAACAACAACAAGCAATACACGCAGCCAGCTAGCTAGCTGCTCTACGCGCTGGACGGTTGACTCGAATGACAATTTTGCGATTTATTGAGATTGCTGCGTTATTGTTAATGTATGTGTATACATACATATGTATGTATGTACATCTATGCACTCTTGTGGGTGTTAATGCGTTTTAATCACGAAGCAAATTTCAATTTATTACAAATATTTATATGTACATAAATCTGTTTATACGCGTATAAAATTGTAAGTAATTTTAGTTTTCAACAAAATTACGAGTAGTTCTACACTTATAGCACTTAAGCACACAAAATTGTCCGCTTCCAACGAATTTGAAATTAATTTAATTTAATTAATTCTTCAGTGTTCGTTTAATATTAAAAAAAAAACATACTAAATATAAATAGCATAAGCGTTTCAGACAAAAGAATGCAGCCAGTAATGTTGTGCGGCAAATGTGTTGCTTTGACTTTTTTTATTTAATCAAATGAGTAAGCAAAAACAAACAAATAAAATACACAATTCAATTTTGTTAGCGACAACTTTTGCTATGCCTTAATACATTTAAATCTGTCTGGGTAAAATTTCTTATTGCAAGCGAAAAGGACACGAAAATATAGCAACTTGAAATGAAGATGCAAAACATGTGAGGAAGTCTGACACTTTATTAATAATATTTTGCGAATCATGTGTTCTACTTTTTTTTCGTAAAAAATAATACGTTTTTAATCAAAACAGCCTTTATCATATTTGAATAATTTCCTTGTCACTATATGCGTTGTAAAGTTTTTTTTTTTTTAATAGTGAAAAGTTGAATGCATACTATGCTCGGGGTCACACTGGGCGTATGAGTAACATTTTTAGCCTCTCTGACCATACAGCTTTACACCCAGCTATAGTAAACTAGTTATAATTACTGATAGCTACATGTAAATTCGAAATAGTTGCGAAAATATGCAACTAAAATGGATAAATATGCGAAGGCAGTGTCAAACTTATAACACCCGATTTACATGAATCAAGTACTTGAAAGCAATTTTTGCTCATTCTCTTTTGTGTTTTCTATTTGCTTCTACACGCTACAATTCTGTTGAATTCTTTAACTGGGAAACAACGAAAATGTCAAAAGCAAAGCAAGAAAGTTGAAACGATTTGACGGTACATTCGTCCCTTTTCTTCTCACCCCCTCTCTTCGACATGCGAGCAGAATTGAATTCAATACTTGAGCTGTGTAAAAGCAGTCTAAGTATTATCTAGGGCATACGGGGCGTATTAGCAACTTATGTACATACATACATAAGAATATCTATACTGGCTAAGGCTGGAGTTCCGTATATACGAATAGAGTATAAATAACCGATTAATCGAACCTAAAAATTAACAATTGTTCGTGTATTACACTGTGCAACAATTTTTGTTTCATGGAATCTAACGCGGAAGCGACCAACACACATCGATAGTACTTGACTAGGAAAAAAAAACTCTAAAAGCGTTTTGAAATGTCAGATCGCTTTCAAAAGTTATAGCGCGTCAAATTCAGTGTATTTTTCTGCACCAATTTTTTTCATGGGAACTCCTCTCAGAATATTGTAATGGCATAAAGGCATTGAGATAGATATGGATATATATATACATATATAGATGTGTTCAGAAAAGCGAGAAGAATTGATTTAGTCATGTTTGACTGTCCGTATGACCACCTGCCTGTTCTTTCGTCCGTCCGTCTGTCTGTACACATACAACTCGGTACACAGGTTGTTACTACGACAAGTGCTGTTAGTATTGAAAATGGGCGAAATTGGTCAATAACCACGCCTACTTCTCATATAACGACACTTTTGGAAAACCCTAAAAGTCTCATATGCCGGCAATTAATAAAGCGAAGTTATTCAAATTTATTAAGTAGGTTGACTTTAGGGCTTGACAGCAGTTTCTACATAAGGCTTGCAATGTGAGCGTGACGACCACGCCTAATTTAAATCAAATGTTTGTATGTCAAAAACTGCAACATCAAATTTATCCAAATTCAATCACATTTCTCGTGAGTTTATCTCCACATTTTGTAAAAGTGAAGACACCGCGTCCACTTTCNTTGTTTTTCAGCCGCGTAATCGCTATTCGTACCTCGTCATAGTCAGGCGGTGGGACAGCTACTCCATCATCATCGACTGGGGACTCGGGTTCGTCTTCCATATAGAAACTTTAAATATCACACTGACTTATGTACTTGTAAAACTTCAGCCTACAGGTACCAACTGAATCAGACGAGATGAGGTAAACTTTTACTAAACAATAGTAGCGGAAATTTGTTGATGGAGTATGAAGACGTACAAAGAACGAGATGAAGACACGGAAGAGGAAGACAATGAATATCAATAAATTTTGTAATGAAAATTTATTTTATTTTAAATGCAAGAAACAAATTTTTGAACATCAATATCTTTTCAAAGCGAGCTAACTTTGCAAACCCCTTTTAGGCTTTTGCTATTCTAGAACAGTACAATCGACCTGTGTTGGTTGTTTTTCCGTTAGAAAAATGCGTTGCACAGTGTTAATGAATTGTTCTATTTATTAACCGACTACCGGTGAGTTCGATAACCGTACAAGTCCAAAATTTGACATTTTAAGGTAAGATAAGTGTAGCCATTTTGTTTAAAATTTGCCTCTTCATCAACTGAGCTTAAAAACCGTACTAGATACCAAGGCACGAAACTGATTCAAAATCACGTTCCGGTTTCGGTTTTGGTTTCGTTCTTCAAAATTGGTTTCGGTTTCGGTTTTGGATAAAAAAAAAAAAACAAGTCTGACCAAAAAAAAAATATTATTTATTAAATAAATATGTACCTTCCAAGGTTTGTTTTTGGCGAAATTAAATTAAATTATGACAAATTTTAATTCATATAAATAAACCACCTCTGAATCAATTACACAAACTTATAGCCATATTCAACCACATTTGCTTAGATCTAATTGCAGAAATTTGTTTATTATATTATTTTTTATATAATGAGAGTTGTTGCTGATACATAGGTATTTGATATACATATATAAAAGTAAGTGTGAAATTTTGTTTATACTATCTATATATATATATATACAAATAAAATGTTTTCCGTATGACGGCGATGCCTTACCAAACGGCTGAACCGATATTAATTCTGTAAAAAGTACTTTTTTGTTGTTGTTGCCGAAAAATGAAGAATGCTGAGACCTTACGATTTCACAATTTCATAAAGTTTTCCGTATATTGAATGTCACGAAACTACTAAACGTCTGGACCGATTTGGTTCATATTTCAGCCTCTTGAAGGGAAATATTCTGACAAAAAATGTAAACGCTAGATGGCGCCGGGGTCGAAATATTCCTAAAAACTGTATTTATTTGCAGATTTGGCTCATACTTAGAAAACAATTTAGCCAATTGAGAAGAAATATTTGGACTAAAAACTTACACGATAGGTGGCCTTGTGGCCCAGATATCCCCAAAAATTATTTTACGCTAAGAGTAGGATAAATATATTTGTGGAAGTGTGTATGTATGTATGTATGTGCCAGGTTGCAGCCTAAACGGACGTAGTACAGAATCGAACTAAATTTGGACAGAGTATTGCCATGACATCTGGTCCTATAATAGGTAGAAAAAAATCAGAATTCGACAAGGGGGCGTGGCAAATCCCATAGGCGTGAAATTTTTTATCAGAATTGGGTATGCAGGCACAGCTACGGTAGGTGCTAATAGTAAGGTGTATCTGAATGAGTTTAAAAAAGGGGGCGTGACACATCCCCTAGGCGTGGAATTTTTCATCAGCTATAACTTGGAAATCATAAGTCACATGAACTTTGAATTTGGGATGCAGACATATCTATGGTAGGCGCTTATAATAAGGTGTATCGGAATGAGTTTAAAAAAGGGGGCGTGGCACATCCCATAGGCGTGGAATATTTATCAGCTATAACTTCGAAACCATAAGTGACATGAACTTGAAATTTGGTCTACAGGCATATCTACGGTAGGTGCTTATAAAAAAGGTATATATGTAGGAGTTTGTAAAAGGAGGCGTGGCCCGCCACATCCCGGAGTAGTGGACTTTTTATCAGCTATAAATTCGAAAGCATAAGTCACATGTACTTTAATTTGGTATGCAGGCTTAGCTATGGTAGGTGCTTATAGTAGGCTGTTAATTAATGAGTTTGTAAAAGGGGGCGTGGCGCATCCCATAGGCGTGGAATTTTTCATAACATATAACTTCGGAACCATAAGCCCCACGAGCTTGAAATTTGGTATGCAGGTATAGATAAGGTAGGCGCTTATAAAAAGATATATATAAGTGAGTTTTTAAAAGGAGGCGTCGCACATCCCATAGGCGTGGAAGTTTTTTATCAGCTATAACTTTAAAATCATAAGTCACATGAAATTGAAATTTGGTAAGCAGACATATCTTTGGTAGGTATTTATAGTAAGATATATATTAATGGGTTTACAAAAGAGGGGTGTCACATCCACTAGGCGTGGAATTTTTAAATTGCGAACCATAAGTCACATGAACCTGAAATTTGGTATGCAGACATATGTAAGGGAGGTGTTTAGAATAAAGTATATATAAAAATGTTTGTAAAAGGGGGATAAATATGTATTCAACTATCAGACCACTCGGATATTTAAAACCGTGTTTTTTTTTTAACCTTACAGTCTTTAGACCATCTTGAAATGGAAAGATTAAATCATTTTAAACTTTTTCTGAAATAAGCATTCTACAGGAAAAATGCAGCTATACTAAGGGCCGGTTACTCAATGTTTGGTTGACACTAATCTCCGGTTAAGCACAGCTATCGACGTTACCGACTCCCTGTTGTATGCATGGAGTCGAAGAGGTCGACAACGATGTTTAACCGCAGATTAGTATTAACCAGACATTGAGTACCCCGCCCTAAAACAGCTAAGCGAATAGGAAGCTAAACGGAATGTACCATAGTGGGCTAATTTTAATTTAAAAATTCTATTGTTACCTTAATCCAGCTAATACTAATAATGGAAAAAGATTTTTAGTACAGAAAGTGGTGATCAATATATATTATAAGTTAGAAAAAAAAGAAAATAGTTTCTCTTCTCTAATTTATGCTGATCTGAATATTTGTATTACTGTTTTATATTTTGTTTTAATTACCCCAAACGAAGTCGGGTGCTCTGCTAGTATATAATAATAATCGTTTGTTTAAAAAGAGTCACATCTTACTCGCAAAAGCTAACAAATTTATTTAAATATTTGTAGCCCATACAATTGATTAGTTCTTATCAATGAAATCGTATCCACTACATTATACAGCAAAAGTACGATGGTGCTGGTATGTGAAGATCGCATTGGCATCATCGGCCTTAGTACCCGGTTCAACATTCGACGACAGCAGGTTCCGCGTACCGGAACGCCTCGGGTTTTCCCCGCCCAAGGGCTGCTGTTTCGGCGATCTAACCATGTTTAGACCGGTGAACATTTTTAACCGTCGTTCGTCCTGCGGCAACAACTTGCAGTAGGGTTGTTCCCCATCCTTTTCCTCCGGGCTGGCGTCAATCCAAACCCCGGACCAGAATCTATTTTTGCTGCGGAATGGAAGAAGAAGTGGACCACATCTTTTGTGGCTCTATGTAGCTCAAGCCACACTGCCTCCATGGCAACCTACAACTTGCGCATTGCAGCGGTGCTTCCAAACACTCAAACAGCCTAAATGGTTCATCGGAGCTTACCCGAGCAACATAACTCCAAGTAGCACATGTGAAGCAGTAGTGTAATTATACTCGGCATAGAGCGCATAATCTCCCAGAATCAGCTGTTCAGTTTAATCTGTTAATCTGTTCCAGTACTCCACGATTTAGTTACGAATACATAACTGAAGAATGCGTATGCATAGCCTAAATGAAGTCGACACTATTGTTAGGGTATGTACAAGAACGACTTCTCAATAATTCTTGTAAATCTGATGGGTACTGGAACAGATTAACGAGAGCAATGAGAGTGGCATCTCTCATTGAAAATGTCACATAGCGAAAAATACAAATTCTCCCGACTTCGCTGCCATGCCCTGTCATGCGCTGCGTCGGATAATCGCATAAAGCTCATTAAACAGGTTCGATATTTGGCAGTACTCATGTTATGCGCTGCAGTGCTTAACTCTAAATTCAGACCAAGCAAGTCATACAAGTCTACCACATCAGCAAAATTTACCAAATACCGAAAAGCTTCTTGCTGGAACCATCTGCCATTCAAATGCTGCAGATGCAATAATAATCTTCTTTTAAACTGGCAATTCTGCGGACATCCAACAAGTCCAAGTTAAAAAATATATATATATTTTTTGAAACCGGCAATTAAAGAGTCAAGCGTTGTTGTTGTTGTTGTTGTTGTAACAACCTGCCACAGGTGGAATACCTTAACGAAAGATATTCAGCTCATAGCCGCAGTGTCCGTATATACATACATGTGCCTATCGCCTTCGCTATCTTACATTTAATACTCACCACAAGTTTGGCTTCCGGTGGCGCCTTTATGACAATTATTATCTGATCTTTAAACAGATCGACACTTTTCAAATCGGTATGCGTCACATAGGCCAATTGATTGTTATTCGATATTTCGGTACTGAGCTCCTCACGTATCTGATCGATTAACATATTCAATTGATTCTCCTTTTGTTCGAGTCTTTCATTCTCTAGCTGCATGTCACGCGTACGATCTGAGCTCACCAGCGAGTTGCCACATTTCCATTGAATATTGTTCTTCGACTTCTTCTCCAATATGCCAATACCCTCCAGCACATTCGTAATATCGTAGATGCGTCGCTTTTGCACCAGCAATTTGGCTGACGCATCGTTGAGGTCTACGACACCGTCCGGTGAGCCTTGCAGCAAATCGACGAATTTTTTCGTCAATATGCCGAGTGAGGTGTCGGCACGATTACCTTCGGGTGTGCGTTTCGAGGCGGGTAATGAAGAGGCGGATGAGGTTGTGCCCGTTTTGTAAGCAAACGTCGATGAAGTCGACGAGGCAGACGATGGCGGGCGTTGTGGTTGCGGTGAAGGTGTGGCGAAATGCAATGTCGACGCCACCGCCGCTGTTGCCATCACATTTTGATGTTGTGAGCTAGCTAAGCGGTTGTTGTTGCTGTTGTTGCCGCTGCTGCTGCTGCTGCTTGTGCGCACCAACACCGGTTGCTTGGTGGATTTATGTTGGAATTGCTGTGAGCGCGGTGGCTGTTGTTGAACCACCACCACATTGCTGGGCGCAAAATCACCGGCGGACGCTGACTGATGTTTGGCTTGCTTCTTGGGATGACTACTTTGTTCGGCAACAGATGTGGGGTTGCGTCGCTTCACTTGCTGCATGAACGACATGGAATGAGGTGAAAAGAAAAGAAATGCATTAATTAGCACAAGTTATACATATAGTTGTGCAAGTAGGTTGCTCACCTTATAGTACTCCGTTATGTGTGGTGTGGAATCGGCGCTATTCCGGCTCGCCAGCGTGGACGTGTATCTGCCGGTGAAGTGAGATGTCACCGCCGCTGTCGCTGGCGTCGACGTTGTTGCGGACGACGCTGACGTCGATGAGGTTGACGATGCCTGCTTCAGCGTTACACCATAGCCATGATCCAACAGATGCGTCGCAAGTGGCACTGTTGTAGCGCTGCTGATGACTGGCGTCTTTCCACTGCCCTGCATCAGCATCGAAACAGGTGATGACGAGCCAGACGATGATGATGACACAAATGCCGAATTTGAATTGCGCTTCGTACTGCTGGTGCCGCCGCTGGTGCTAACCATGTCGTAGGAGAGTTGCCGCACCGCTGACTTGACAACCATTTGTGGCGTACCATTATTGCTGTTGGTATTGTTGGTATTGTAAGCGCTGCCTGTTGCTGACGTTGTTGCTGTTGTTGTTGCTGCTGTAGCTATGAAATATTTGGGCATGTTTGTGCAGTTTGTCAGTGGGTTTGGACGTTTGAGCGCGGCGTCTTACTGCCTTTCAGCGCAGCGCGACTGGAAGACAGAGGCAACAACAAATACGTGCGGTTTTGTGTGTATATGTGTGTTTCTCTTTCTAGGCTCCAAATTGCGGCACCAGCTTATGCGGTTTCTTCTGCTGAGCTTGTTGGCTTGCTGATTTGTGGACTTGCAGCTTGCCGCCAAAAAGCTATACATTAATTTTAAACTAGATTTTTTCTTTTAACTTATTTCTTTTTTTTTTTTAATGTATTATGTACGTTGTTTGCTGCTTTCGTTTTGCTTTGTTGAGTTTTAGAAACTCTTTACTTAAAAAAATATATGTATGTAGACTATTTTGTTTTACTGTATTTTAAATGTGATATTCACTTCTTATTTCCAAATTTATGTGCACTGCTTCTGCTTTGCTTCTTTATACATATTACTTTTATTTTGGCTTTGCTGGCTTAATTAAGTTTTCTTTTTTCTCCTTTTTCTAGTTTCTACTATCGGCTTTCGGATTTCTACTTTTTGTATTCAGTGCTCAAAATCTCCTTTTTTTACGTGTTCTTTTGTTGCTCTGTGTGCATTGCTCTGGCACTTTCTTTGTTGCTTAGTCTTACTATTTCCGCTTACTTCAATCACCTTCGCTCGCTGTGTCATTCGTTCGTGGCGAGACAGAGAGCTTTGAATTTGTTTAATTACTAATTAAAAAACTTTTTGCTTCTTCATTGATTTAGTACTTTTTAGTTCGAGTGCGTTCTTATGTACTCTTCTTCTTCCTTTCCGTTGAAATATGTACGTCGTTTTTTCTTTGTGATTGTGGTTGTTGTTGTTGTTGCGGCTGATAACTTTTTATTGTACTTAAAATTTTCTTATTTACTAAATTAGCACCTAAAGATTCATTACATCTGAAATGGAAAAAAAAGAAAAAGAGAAGATTTAGGCGTGAAAGTTTAAATGAAAAAGTAAATGTAGACAAGGGTATATTTTTTATTAGGTGTCAGTGTTGCCAACCGGGAAGAATTCCCCAAATTTGGAGGAATTTCAATTTCTTGGGGGAATCGGGGAATGACTTTAAATTTTGAGGAATTCAATATACAAACGATTCTGGTTTGAACATTCCTATTGTGGATAAAATTGCATTTATAAATTACAAATTGTGGTAACAATCTCTCATTTTGTATCGCGGGTTCGAAAAATTACGTAATTGCCTCGTGCAACCATGTGGATATTAAAGAAATTGCAACTTTGTATAGCGACTTTTTTCACTTTTTCACGTTTTCGTTTGACACTCTCTTTTCTCGTTTAGTTTTCGCCACCAAGCCATCGTACTAGCTTTTTATATTATAAACATGAAATGTTGAAAAGACTGTCCTTATTGCATACTTTTTTTTAATAAAAAATGAAGCGCCTTCAATATGTAGCAAAATACATTTTGGGGGAATTTCATAGAGAATAGGGGAATTTTTTAAGGAATTTCGGGGAATTAGCCCCAGGGGAGTTGGCATCCCTGTTAGGTGTACACAAAAAAGGGTGGCAGCTATGTTCGTTCACAAAAGAAATGTTACTAAAAGGTAGCATACAAAAGTTGTTGCATATTTCAAGGAGAAATATTAGTTTTTTATCTTCTGTTGACCTTTACGCTTTTTGTATAATGATTTTGTCTGAGTATACACTGGTGAAATTTTGCGGCGGATAATTTTCTAAAACATTCCAACCCCCTTAGCGACCTCCCAAATTCCATTTTATTCAGACTTTGCAAAACAGGGGTCAAAACGACCCTTGCGGTAGAGCGAGAGAGAAGACAGGTTAAAATGCTCTACAAAATTATTTCTCGTGAAATAGCGAAACTTCTTCAGATTAATTTTTCGCCAACACAGGAAACAGGAAAACAGTTTTTTTTTTTTTTAAAGAGCCATCTTTTGAATCTTGAGAAATGACCAGTTTGTCGTAGAAAAATTACTGATTCGTAATTCGGAAAATTTGCAGTCAGAATTCAAAAGTTGACACTGTGGTCAAGTTTTTACAAGGTTTAACCTTAGCCAATGCATGTCAAATCGGTCAATGGATGAATTTTCGTCAGAATTTTTCTTTTATCATACCTGCCAAAGGAAAAAACTTAAATTCTTTTTTTAAAGTTATGCAAAATTAGAAATTTCACAACTTCCGGGATTTTACAAATTTATTTTTTGAATATTTCAAAAACTATTATAGTATCAAAAATAGTTCTGGTCTCGTTTTAATGGTGGTGTAAAGAAAAAACATAAAAAAAAATAAAAAAATTGGAAAATTACAGAATTTCGAAATTAAAAAAAAAAAAATTAAATGTAAAAATTAGTAAAAAGTTTTGAAAACAACGGTGTGATTAAAAAATATATATACACACTACCTCCAACTGATTTTAAAAGATTCTCAACTTTTCAACGTGTTCATGTAGGATATGAATTTTTGAGCTTTGAAGCAATTATTTTTTTTTTGCAAACCCCAAATGAAATTACGTTGAACAGTTTTTATTTAATATAGAATTAATTTTCATTTAGAGTTTGTAAAATTTCGTTATATGATAAAGAAAAGTTCTGACCAAAATTCGTCCACATAAAAAATGGTCGATTTGCCACGGCAAGACTCACATGTAAAAATTTGGCCTTCATTATTTTAACTTTATACTTCTTTTTAAATTTTACGCATTTGCACAAAAAAAACAATACTTATTTGAATCACTTCGCGTGTTTTAGAGATTTTTCCAAAATCCTTAGGAAATTTTCGGGAATTGGTATTAATACTTTTCAAGATCCTACGGGTTTTTTGCGATTTTTCAGAAATTTTCTGGTTCAACGCTACAAAATTTGCTATTAGTTTACTACATTTTTTTTTTACTTTTTACCATAAAATGGATTTCCCGCTACGGTCTGAAAATCTGTGTAGTCTGGCGACTGGCGTGCCTTATTTGCAGTTATAGCGCCAAACAAGAAGAAGAAGAACACCAAAAGAGCTACTTCATTTCAACCGAGATTTCTTCTAATCTTACAATAAAATTCGTCTAAAAAGCGAATTCGCTGCAATCGTCTAACTGGTTCTGTACAAATATGTATATATGTATGTACACTAGACGACATATGAAAGTGTACACCTTGTTCTAATATAATATTCGCAACTATTTTCATCAACATATTTTTGCATTAATTATTTATGAAAATATAGTTCATTCTATTATATAAACCAAAGTTTTTTCACTTTATAACAAGTTCAGAAGAATTCAAAAAAATTTCGAGTTTGGAGTTTTGCAGCCCATCCAGTTTCAACCTGTTAAAATATCGTATTGATTTTTGAGATTTTTTTGGAGACTTCTTTGCAGTTTTTTTTATACAACAAGTGCAATTTACAAAAGCTGGCGTTGATTTCTTGAAATCTTTTTGCTAAAGGTCTAGCGTATATGATTTCATAAGAAATTTATGCTCATATGATAAAAAGTGTAAAAATCCGTAACCAAAAAAATTCTCACAAATCAACGGAATTTTTTAGCCGTTTGAAACTTGCACTTCCCTAGACTAAAATTGAATACTCGAAAATTTTCTAGAAATTCTGCATAAAAAGTTGAAAATTTTAATGGAACTTTTTTTAATTTTTGTGAACTTTATATAAAGTGTGAATTTTTGATTTGTATGGTTTATATAATAGAATTAACTATATTTTAATAAATAATTAATGCAAACAATTTTTCATCAGAAAATAAGGGTAAATATTATATTAGAACAAGATGTACACTTACATTTGTCGCCTAGTGTATATAACAAATGTTGCCTGCTTCTCGTTTAGCAAGTCACATAAATTTTAATGTTTGTTTTCTTTTTTTTTTCAAGCTTACAATTTATGCTTGCTCCATTGTTGTAGATATGAAAAGGGCATAGCGTACACTAAAATTCATACTTTCCTTCCTGCTAATTAACATGCGAACGATACTTGGCAACATTTCGAGTGTCTTCCTCCACCTTCGACTTCGCCATTGGCTTGCTGACTCGCCAATATGTACATATACGGACTTACATATGTATATGTACATATATGTTTATGCCACTCATATATTACTCATTCCCCAACGTCTTACAACCAACTACATACAATAGTTAACTGCCTGTCTGAGTTGGCTGACCTCTTATTCACATTAAAGTGGAGTAGTACTACATATTTTAAAGCCAATGCGGGACTTCTAGTCGCTGACTTCACAACTACATACATACATACTTAGTTAGGTTCTTATTGTTTTCTTTTCCTCCCCTGCCACTTGTTTCTCCTTGCTAATATGTACATACATATGTATGTCGTTATGTATGAGCGGTGCGGAGCTTAATAGCCCGAACACAATGAAAACGACGAGCTACAAACCACAGCTGTCAAATTATTTTAACACGTGCTCTTATGTAGATAATTATTTTGGCGACGATCGAGCTACGCGACGGCTGTGGTTGTGGCCAGATTAGATCTATTTCTATTTTTCTGGCGAGAGATAAGGTTCTTCCTCTTCTTTTATGTCAAACTCATACAAATTCATGATGTCGCTGCCGCGTTCAAAGAAATCATGTCGCCAACGACAAAGCGTTTAGATAATGAAGATGACAAATTGGAAGCTGTGGTCTGTAGCTCGTTGTTTTCAATGTGTTCAGAACTTAAGTGGGAATTCTCATTGTTAGATTGCCGTTGCTGCGTCTGTCTGCTGCTGGTCAAAGTGAGTCCACATTCACACTATTCAATTCTTTCTATTTATTTTTATTAAGCTTTTTTCGTTAGCATATGTATGTTTTTTTTTGCGCTTTCACACTCATAAATATTGGATTGTTGCAAATTTCGCCATGCAAATGAAACGGCAAAATAAAATGACTTCAAAAGGGACTTAAAACAAATATGTATATGTATAAGCAATAAAATAATAGCAGCGGGGGAAAACAGTTCATGAGCTCAAACTAAGAAAAAAAAAAAACAATAAATAACTAAAAAAACAAAAAAAAAAACGAGCCATGAAAACGAGTATTTCAACGGCAATCGTAAAATAAAAAGAATGCTTGTTCCCATGTTAATTGCTTTATGGCATTTAAATAATAATCGCGTTAAAATGAACTGTAGTTTTCTTTTTTGTATATTTCTTTAGATTTTGTGTTTGTTGTACATTACTTAGCTTAAGATTACATACATACATATACACAAATATATACACATATGTACATATATTGGTTACGATAATAGCTTGATGTCTTGTGTATGTACGTATGTATGTACTACTGCTACATTAACGCGAATATCGTTGTCTATACTCTATTAGTATGCAGAGTGTATTTCTATAAATATATAATTAAGTTTTTTTTTTATTATGTCGAGGCAATTTAAATAGTTTTGCAATTTATTTGTTAAGACCCCTTTCGTAAGTATTTGTAGGTCAACGTTCATTATTTTTCAGTTAAATAAATACAAAAAGCCGTTGATTACTTAATAAATCGCGACATCTTATGTCTTTAGTTTCGGTTGCGAAAAAATTCACCTGCGATTACGAAATCGTAATGCTCATTAGACATTTAACAGTTAACAGCTGTGAGCATCAGTGTTGCCGCGACATCATGAAAAAATGTGTCGTAAAAAAGCAATAAATAGATCAAATGTATCACAAATTTTTTTTTAAGTATCAAAGTATCAAGTTAGAAAAAAACTTAAAAAAAAAAAAAATTCTATTTGGTTTGACATCTTTGCTTTTTATTATTGTCAATAACCAAAAAATCATGTAATGCACATTTATAAACATACATATGTATGTATGTACAGTGAACAAAAATATCTAAGATATACTGGGAGAAACTTGAATACAAATATACATATGTATATACATAAAACTATTAACTGTCGATCATTTGTGTTGATTATCAAATTATGTGTTACATTCCACGTTAAACTCGCTGGAAATTATGTCATAAAGATGAAACTACCTTCAGTGGCGTTTTATTTTGACTATGAATACGCCCCGGTATATTCTCAACAGTTTGCCTATGTATGAGGCAAGCAAAGTAAATTAAAAATGAATGCAGTCAACTCATTATACATAGTTCGTTTAGAGTATTTTTCATTAAGCTTATTTGACCCCAAAACGTTTAATATTTCTGATCAAATTTTAAAAGCTGTCACTGCATAAGTACATATCGTACACGATCTTCAAAAGTGACACAACACAAAATTTGATATTTTTGAAATTATGCACTAAAATTTTTTGTTATAATTTGTTGAAAAAAACCTAAGATAAAGTCTTTCTTGCCCTTGTGCTAAGAAATAGTTTATCGCATTTTCTTGACGAACGTGATATTTTGAGTTGTGTCTCTTTTTAATACGGTGTGCGATATGTATATAATTTTTTTTCTTTCTAATTTATCAAAATTTGTTCTGTGCGGAAAATTTAAGCATCTCGCAAAATGAGCGAAAAAATAAAGTATCTTCCTAAAGTTTGCACAAACACGTATCACTTTTGAAGTAAATGGATCAAAACGGCAACACTAGTGGGCATATTATATGCATTACTCTCCATAAAGAAAAAAAAAAAATCGGTAATATTTTCCCATCGGTATTATAAAATTTATTATATTTCAAGACTTGCGCCAAAATAATTCGAAAATATATTAAGATTTACGTAAGCTGGACCTATTTGAAAATACCTGCAAAAATAGAGTTCAAATGGGCGCGAAAACTCTGCCTATCTCAAAATTTTTCGAAACTGGTTATCAGTGTAAAAAAAAAACCGTTTCATTTTTTAAATCACTGCGCCGCACAGAAAGTTCTAATTTCGAAATATGTTGTAATATATGAAACTATATACATATGTTACTATTTTATAAGAAAACCATACTAGTCCCAAATAGATTGTAAAACCAAATTTAATAACGAAAAAAAAACTAGTGTTTATTTTCAAAAATCGGATGAAAGTTTACTGAATTATTAAAGCTTTTATGAAAACAAAATTTTTGCAAAAATATTATTTTTAACTATACTACTCAAAAATGTTTTCTTTCCCGTTTTTTTCTAACTCAAAATCATCAGTTTCTCGTTGTACTGACCAGCATTTTTTTGATCATAAACGATCGGAATGAAAAAAGAAATCGAATTGTAGCTATTTCTTGGTGAAAGTGTTCGCCTTGTTCATCACTGAACTGGCCCANCGCTCTTGTGGTTTGTTGTTTCAACGATGGACTTCTGGCATAACCGATAATGCGGGAACCGAACACTGTGCCCATACCAGCACCTGTTTGTATTGGAAGTTTTCGCAAAAGAAATAAAACAATGTACGCCCCAATATAAATAAATGGGCAACTAAAAGCGAAAGAAAGTTGATGAAAAGCAGAATTTCTGTAGTTTTGTTTATTGACAATCAGTCACAGATTAGTCTGAATTGAGTTCTACATAGAATGCAGCAAGCACATCGCACTAAAATTGCTGGTCACAAAGGATTTCAATGAATACTAGACTAGCCCGAAAGCTTGTCTAGCATTCAGAATTTCTTGTCCCTTTGCCTTTTAATTATACAAGTTTCCTGCTAGAAAATAAATCGGTTTAAGTTCACACGCACCACAGCATGTTTGATTTGAACTTTGACCAACTCTCAGACCTTCCCGAGGCGATATTAGAGTAATCTACATTCTATCAAGACACAAGCAGCATTTCCAGAAAGAAATGCGAAAGGCAATGATAGAAAATACTCGTATGTGAGCCCCAGATGCTAGATTGCAACTGACTGGTAAAAATAGAAATATTCGACAGAATTTACTGCATTTTTCCACTACAAACTTTCTTTTGCTTTTGATGTTAAGAAATATTTTTATAATCTTCCAATACTAACCGGAGTCGGCGACACCGACTGTTGCAGCACCAGCACCAATGAATTTAGCAACTGAATCAATGTCACGAATTAGTGGAGAGGTCTGGAATGACCTGATACTGGTTATAAAAACTGGCTTATATGGTAAATGTTATTCGATTCCAGTGAAATTCGGTTTGTTATTTGGACTAAATAAGCCAGGAAGACATATTGCATACCGTAAAAGAGTCACAACTCAAAATAATACGTTTGTCAGAAAATCCGAAAAACTATTTCTTAGCACATGATAATCATATGGGCAACGGCGACTTTACCTTAGGTTTTTTTTTAACAAATTATAACAAAAATTTGCTTCAGCTTTTGCTGAAAGGTAAATAAAAGCTCTGCGTACATTTCTAGCGCATATTCTCAAAAATGCCAAATTTTGAGTTGTGACTTTTTAGAAGACGGTGTGCGATATGTACATCTGAAATATGGTGAAAATCGGTCAACTGCTATCCGAATTTTGAATTAAAATGTGGCAAGGACTAAATTTTTCTACATTTATCCATTTGTTCTTCAGTGATAGTATCTGCGCTAAGCGATAATTGANTAGAAATATTCGACAGAATTTACTGCATTTTTCCACTACAAACTTTCTTTTGCTTTTGATGTTAAGAAATATTTTTATAATCTTCCAATACTAACCGGAGTCGGCGACACCGACTGTTGCAGCACCAGCACCAATGAATTTAGCAACTGAATCAATGTCACGAATTAGTGGAGAGGTCTGGAATGACCTGATACTGGTTATAAAAACTGGCTTATATGGTAAATGTTATTCGATTCCAGTGAAATTCGGTTTGTTATTTGGACTAAATAAGCCAGGAAGACATATTGCATACCGTAAAAGAGTCACAACTCAAAATAATACGTTTGTCAGAAAATCCGAAAAACTATTTCTTAGCACATGATAATCATATGGGCAACGGCGACTTTACCTTAGGTTTTTTTTTAACAAATTATAACAAAAATTTGCTTCAGCTTTTGCTGAAAGGTAAATAAAAGCTCTGCGTACATTTCTAGCGCATATTCTCAAAAATGCCAAATTTTGAGTTGTGACTTTTTAGAAGACGGTGTGCGATATGTACATCTGAAATATGGTGAAAATCGGTCAACTGCTATCCGAATTTTGAATTAAAATGTGGCAAGGACTAAATTTTTCTACATTTATCCATTTGTTCTTCAGTGATAGTATCTGCGCTAAGCGATAATTGAATCAATACGACAAAATTATAAAATTGGAAAAATTTTGCGAATTTTTTTTTGGGGTAGAAATTTGCTATTTAGCTTCAGCAACAGATGAAAAAAAATAATGCCTTAAGGCATCCTTGCCGGTCAACGTAAAAATAAAAACGAAAGAGGTTTGGTATTTTTTTTTTGGCTTTGATTTTAATTAGAAAATATTATTAATCCTTAGGGTGATAATCGAGGAAAGAGTAGTTGACACTTTAACAGCAAAATAATTTTGCATTGAAATCGTTTGCATAAATTTTCCGAATTCACACCACGATCCATTGCTCCTCTGCAGGATATATGTATTTCAGTAGGGATGAAATCTGAATCATTATACTCATCGTTCATGAAAAAAACACTGCTGTGTTTATCTTTATTACATTCAATAGTATTATTAAGCTTTGTTACAAGATTTTTGACTTTTCGAAAAAACGGTAACAGCAGCAAAATTTAAGCGGTAGAAGTTATAGCTGCTATTTCTGAAAACACCACATCTCTTCATCAGACTTTACAAAGTTCACAAAAATTAATTAAACTAAAAAAAATAATCCATCAAAACTTGCAAACTTTTTATTCAGATTTTTTATAAAATTTTCGACAGCTAAAGAATTCATTTAAAATCAAAGCAATTTTCCAAAGTCTTGAAACTTCCACTTACTGCCGGTTTCACGAAAGCAATTTTAAGTAAAAACTTATTTTTTTTTGTGACAGTTTCCACATGGAATTCACAAAAAAAAAGTAATAATTTTTCACTTTTCAAACGGCTCTCATGAAACTGGCTATAAAAGTGCTCACCTAAATTTTTTTCAAAAATTCTGAATGAAATGTTTGAAATTTTTAGGGTTTTTGGTGCAAAATTGGCGGAATTTTTATAGTCTTTGCACAAGTTTTTAAATGTGGATTTATATGGTACTTGTTATGTGATTAACTTAACTGGATAAAATAAAAAGTTTTGATGAATTCTTCCACCAGTGTATGTGCCACCATTCAACTATTCTTTTTTTTATCACAAAAATTTAATAAATTCTATTGAAAGTTTAAAAAAAACAAGTAAATTTAACTATTGTACAGAACTACTTTAACATAGAGGAGTACAACATAAAAAAAAGCACTTACCCGCGGGCGACACGTACATACGTTCTAATTTGACAAATATTTGTTCGTATGTGTAAAACTTTTTGCACAACTTAAAACTTACCCAATTTTATTTAGTTACTTATTTAATTTTTTTTATTTTTAATTTATTTATTTAAATTCACTTCTTAATTTATGCAGCTGCCGCCCTACTATGTGTACTACGACCAATGAAACCTTCCGACATAAGCGTTCGAGTAGTTACATATGTACATATATACGTACATACGTATGTACACGTATGCGTATTTGCCATTTCGATTTGGCTTTGAAAATAACGTTACTTTCGATAAAGCGCTAGTTGATCATTTTTTTTTTGCGCTTTTTTCCTTAGCAGACCGTTCCATATACGAATGTATGTACGAATGTTCCCCCCTAAAAACTACAATACTATTAGCATATTTTTGTACAATTAGAGTTTATTGACATTTCAGCAAACAAATAAGAGTAGGAAGAAAAAATGCGGTAGTCGTAGGAATTGGGGGCAAAAAGGAAAAACAAGAATAACCAATAGTTCAGCACTATGTGTTTTTGCCTAAGCTTAAAAATGTTGGAATTGAAGAGGCAGAAAAATTCTGAATTGAACAAAAACAAAGACGAATGCAAAAGCGCCACTAACGAAAAAAAAATTTAAATAAAAAACTAGATATTGAATGGTGTGTGGACAGGAAGAGCGTAAAAAAATATCAAAAATCAGAGTATGTAGAACAAACACCATGTGTATACGCATTAGGGTGGTCCGAAAAAAGGTTAAAATATTAAGCTCTTACCCCTGCGAGTTTTTTTTTTTTGTTAAATGCTATTTAGAACAGCCACAAACCCATGAAGTTTGACATGTATCTAATGTGGGAAAAACCACTTTTTCAAAATGGTATAAAATTCTTGAAATCAATATTTTTCAATCGGAAAACTCTGTTTCTGTTCAGAACACACCAATTATAATACCCAGTTTCTTATTTGTAAAATTTTTTAATACTACCGATTTTTTATGGGGTACCACACAGCATTTTTTGGGGTTTTCGGGAGACCTATAAAAAGTAGTTAATATTAAGAAATGGTTAATTAAAAAATTTCTCTTAAAGAGAGACAGGTTTTTCCCATCGAAAAATATTAATTTTCAAAAGTCTATACCATTTCTACCTAAAATGTTTTTTCCTCAAATAAAATACTGGGTTTGAAGCAGTTCTAAATTTTATTTTTTATTCTGACAAAAACTACAAACCCTAATATACATATGTACATACATATGTATGTATTATTTTGGTATGTTAGGTAAGTGGCCAAGCAAATGTGAGGAATGTTAAACGGCTGCTTTAGTTTCATCTTAGGCAAAGTTTCAACACGCTCTTTAATTCACTTTTATTGAAAGGAAGTGTTTGAATTTCGAATTCACAAATCAAAAAAATAAAGTGTTAAGTAAAATAAAAAATTTAAATAAATACGCAATTTTTACGGAAAAAAAAAACAACTGGCTTCAAAATTTAGGACTGCCGTTAGTTAGATTCTGCATGATTCAATGATCGGAACTAAACCAAATTAGTATGGTATGGTACCCCCTTTAAGGTACATGCATAGCAACAAAATATTTCCGGCGAATTGATAACCTCCCCCTTTTTTTAAATCGGTCGGCCCGATAGATGGCATTAGCTATAAGTTTTTCAGTAGTCAGCATACCATGGCCAGGTGAGGTATGTAGTGAGTTTACACAAAATACAGCGAAAAGCTTTAACTCCTTACGCGTGTTTTTTTCATGGGGGTTTTAAGCATCACCCTCGAACCCTGCAAGAACAGAAGGGAAATCGCAAAGAATTCCCAAGATATGCTGGCCAGAGCTGCAGATAACTGTTAAGGGACACCTCCAAATATGCCACTCACGCGAGAGAAAACCCAGTTTATCAGGACCTTGGTGACGGTTTTTAGGCCCGTATTTCACGAATGCGGCTTGATATTCGCCTTAAGTGCCTGAATCGTTCGTCAATAGATTTTTCGCATAACATCTGCCTCTCCCGGTACCCCATAAAAAAAGCCTAAGCCGAGGCGGCCAATTGACATCGCGGAGCCGGCTGAAACACGATTACCGAATTTGGCGCGCTAAAAATCGAACGTGGCATGGGCTGCGCGCCATCCTGCCGAAACCAAAGATCGTCGAAGTCCAAGTCTTCAATCTGCACAAAACGAAGCCGTAGTGCTCACCGGCGACCGAAATGGCGTTTACAGCAGCATTTTCAAAGAAAAATGTGCCAATGACGCCACCGCTCCAAACTGTCACTCTCTGAGGATGTAATGGCTTCTTCGCGATCTCGTGCCAGTTTTCCACCCCTTAGATGCAGCAGCTTAACATAGCCGCCTGATATGGAAATAAGCTCCGTCAGATAATACGATTTTTCGAGCAAAATCGTTGTGCAACAAGTTTGCATTATTTCTTATTTCTGACTTTATAATTAAAAAAAAATGTATTTGCATTCATTTAGATATCCTGAAAACTGGTATTTTGCACTGGGCTAATCTGTTCTGCTAAGTGTCAAAAAGGTGCAGAGAAAAAAGATCCCGCCCACACGGCCACGCCGCGATCGGGCGCAACGCAAGCCATATGGGACCGTTATAGGGAGGTGAAGAGGGAAGCGAGACGTATTTGCCGCGATAAGAAGAGAGAGGCGAAGAGCTTGAAATGCTGGCCGACAGGAAGAATGCCCGAAAATTTTACCAGAGGGTTAAGCGACTTACAGAAGGTTTCAAGACCAGGGCGTACTACTGTAAGAACAACAATATCGACCTAGTTACCGATGTTCAGAACGTACTTAAATTATGAAGGGAACACTTTTCCAACCTACTGATTGGTAGCAGCACGGAAAGTTGTGTAAAAGAAGAACCCGAGCCCCGAGTCGATGATCGGAGTCGATGTTCCACCGCCCGACCATGACGAGGTACGAATAGCAATAACGCGGTTGAAAAACAACAAAGATGCTGGAGCTGACAGCCTGCCCGCTGAGCTATTCAAGTACGGCGGCGACGAGTTCAACTCTTATGCAGAAAATGGTCAGATGATCGCATGCCCGACGACTGGAATTTAAGTGTGCTCTGCCTAATCCACAAGAAAGACGACCCCGCCATTCGCGTCAACCACCGCGGGATCAGCCTTCTAAACATAGGTTACAAGGTATTATCGAGTGTATTGTGTGAAGGACTGAAGCCAAACGTTAACGAACTGATTGGGCCTTATCAGTGTGGCTTTAGACCTGGAAAATCAACCATAGACCAGGTATATCACAACACGCCAAATCTTGGAAAAGACCCGCGAAAAAAGGATAGACATTCACCACGATTAAAATCCGCTTTCGTTAGCACTAAAAGGAGTTCCCTATACGCAGCGATGTCTCAATTTGGAATCCCCGCGAAACTGATACGGCTGTGTAAAATTATGTTCAGCAATACCACGAGCTCTGTCAGAATTGGAAAATACCTCTTCGAGCCGTTTGCTACCAAAGGGCGTTTCAGACAGGGCGACTCCCTTTCATGTGTTTTTTTTTATTCTGATTTTGGAGAAGATAATAATAGCTGCAGAACTGAACAGCTCAGGAAAAATTTTTTACAAGCGTGTGCAACTACTGGCGTAAGCCGATGACTAGACGAAGTATCTCCTGTCATCAAACAAACAGTCAGCACATTGGTGCCTTGGCACCCACGTCACTGTTGGCAGCCATAATTTCGAGAAAATAGAGAATTTCGTTTACTTGGGAACCAATAATAAGTCAGCATCGAAATCCAACGCAGAATCACTCTTGCCAACAAGTGCTACTTTGGACTGAGCAGGCAATTAAGGAGTAAAGTCCTCTCTGGACGACAAAAACCACACTCTATAATGGCCCCGTCAGAATGGGTACTTTGCGTACGTTCCGGTCAGGGATGAAACTGACAGTTGAGTACACTGTGTGTGTATGCATAGAGAGCGTCAACGGACCCGACGAACGTTGGCCAACTCTCGGCCTATGACGCACGTAAGTCCGGCACTGCTGACAGTTGTACCTTGCGTCTACACAAGACAAGACAATTGAGAATATGTATTAGTTGTCACATTGTTTGAGTAAAGTAGGCGTTCAGACAATAAACTCTCTTCGAAAAGTCAAGCACAATGACGAGGACAATGACAGAAGTGTGAATATATTACTAAAAAAGTTTGAATGACTCTGCAAAATTGACTTGTGTAAACCGCAACTAGGCGGCCATCAAGAACAGTTGACTTTTGTTTGCAAACGCAACACCTACATTGTGGCGTACGCACATAAGTCACTTACTTCGCATACTTTTCCGGTATTGACGTACAAGTACTCAATCTGACGGTGCTGGTATATGGCGCAGATGCATGGACAATGACAATATCCGATGAGGCGGGTCTTGGAGTATTCGAGAGAAAGATTTTGCGGAAAATTTACGGGCCTTTGCGCGTTGGCGACGGCGAGTGCCGCAGACGATAGAACGATGAGCTGTATGAGCTTTACAACGACATGGACATAATGCAGCAAATTAAAAAGTCAGCGGCCCCGCTGGCCTGCCCATGTCGTTCGAAAGGACACGGGCGCTCCACCTCTGANCTTACAACGACATGGACATAATGCAGCAAATTAAAAAGTCAGCGGCTCCGCTGGCCTGCCCATGTCGTTCGAAAGGACACTGGCGCTCCACCTCTGAAAGTATTCAACTCGGAACCCGCTGGTGGTAGCAGAGGAAAACGGAAGCCCCCACTGCGATGTAAAGACCAAGTGGAGAAGGACTTGGCATCACTTGGCTTTGTTGAACTCGGCCAAAATCTCCTAGGCGGTTACAGCGCTAATCTAAAAGAATAATCCCGGAAAAATGTAAAATATTTTACAGATGCTATAAATCATGAACTATGTATATACATAACTACATACAAACATTCATATATAGCATATAAACATATTTACATACATACACATGTAGCTCTCCAGAGAGTAAGCACTGCATGACAGCTGATACATTTTTCTACAGCTTTTTGATAAGCAATTCAACCGCAGACATTTACAAATAAATAATGAATTATAAAATCATAAAACTGACTTGTTTTTTGAGAAGCCTTCAACTCAGTAAGTGTAAAATGGGCATACCTACGCATCAGGGTAGCCAACTCATTTTTGAGAATTCCCCGATTTCGCCAATGAAATTCCCGATTTCGTAAAATTCCCCACCCATAGATACCTTCTTATAAAAAAAAAAAATAATAAACAATTTATATATATTAGATATATTGCTATACTAAATATATATTCATAAACCAAAGTAAACAAACAAAGAATAAAAAGTATATGTCGCAGGATGTACACATACAGCGGTAGAATAAAATTTAGTCGCACCAAATTTTGACTAATTTTCATAAATATTTTTTGTTTGTTATTTAATTTGAAATTATTTCTATAAAAATATAATTAGTTCTTTAACAAAAATCGTTTAAATCCAAGTTTCAAACTTTGTGCAATATTTTAAATAAATTCAACAAACTTTCGTAAAAATTTCGAGTTTTTAATTAGATTTTCTAGAAAAAGTTTGAGTTTGTTAGCCCATTTAAAGTGCGAATTTCAAGTAAAAAATTTTTGGTTTTAGATTTTTTTTTTTTGGCCGAAGGGCGGTTTTCTTCCTTATAAAATAAATTGTGTTTATTCGTTATATGAAAGCAAATGCTACAAAAAAATTCTAAAAAATCAACGGTAATTTTTAGCCATTTGAAACTTTATTATACTAGAATCGAACGAGCTACAAAACTGTATGCGGCTCATTCCACGGTGACGGGTGAGACATTTCAACTAACATTTTTTTAAATCATTATGAAATTCGTGTAGAAAAAAATAAAAATGTTACAGCTAATTCCTCACAAAAAACAGTTCGTCCCCCGCTTCCCCATGTAAACTGAAATTCCCCAAAAAAACGGTGCATTCCCCGATTCCCCGCGCATTCTGAAATTCCCTACGAATTGGCTTTCCTGCTACGCATGTTAGAACTGTATGTATGTACATATCTGTAAATGTACAGAGAAGGAACGTACCTAATCGCAAAAGCATTTTGGAATTTCAAACCTAACTGCCTCTTTTGCGAACTGGTTTGATATGTCTTCACAAGGTAACTATTTGGAAGTAATGAAGGGGTTTTATTAAAATTTTGTGAATATAAAAAAACCCAGCAAGAGTGCAAAACAGCACAGCTGATATCCAATCCAATTTAACGGCAAAGTAGATAGCCAGTACTACAAAGTGCCAGTCACACATTAACAGTGGGGGATAATAAGAATTTGCTGATGCTACAGAAACTCAATCATTTTTGGCCGACAATCGGCGGCAAAAAAGGCTTCAATGTCCAAACTCCATTCCACTCTACTCCAATTGCTTATTTCGGAGCAATGGCTGTGAACGAGAGCAACACACGAGATTATATGCCAGCAAGCCATTGAAGAAAGAAAGAACAAAACCAACTCCTCAGCATACATTGTTGCTGGTCTGTGTAGAAAGGAATGGAGAACGGGACCAACGGCATCTGTTTTCGCATGAATGAAATATTAGGCGAAAACATGCCGAAATCCGATATGAAAGTAAAATTGAAATGTTTACACTACCGGTACGAGGAGTGCATCAGAGAATTGGGATTTCGTAGAGCTGCGATCAGCAGCAGCAACAACGGCACGCATACTACATGGATGTACATACATATTTATGACCTTATTTATGTATTATTAAGCGACATGTGTAATTTAGTAAAGTCGCATTCCAGAGATGTGTGGCCATCACACAACACTTGTCATAAGCGATAAGAACTTAACCCCGAATTTCGGCAAAAAAGAGGAGAAAAAAAAAAAAATAAGTAAAGTAAAATGTGGTAAAAAGTAAAGCTCATTAAAAAGGAGTAAAAAATATGTTGTTGTTGTTAAAGCAGTAGCCGCAGTGTGTATTATATTACGTGTATGGTTTATGGTTTCATGTCTACTCTTTTTATTATTGGCTAGGTGGCTGGCTGATGTGCTTTTATTTGATTTTTTGAAGATTAAAATAATCAAGGAGAGTGAGGCGATAAAATGCATTAAATATTGTTTTTGTTTTTGTGGTTTTTAGACGGTTGCTCGCGCATACATTTTGCAAAAATAATCGGAACACACACAGTTTAAAATTTCTAAATGGTTGAATGATTTAACACTGGTAAGAAAAATATAAAGACATATAAAATATAAGGACAAAAAATATTTTTGCAAATGTTTTCCATAAAAGCTAATAGATCTTAACACCTAAACTGGTTTATAGACATGCAATTTTAATGAGATTTGAAGGCGTCGAAATACCGAGCCCCGAATACGGAACAAATACAGGACACTAAAAGAAATACAGAACATTTGGCGTCCCGTGTAAAATAAATTAATTGCCAGGACAATTGGTCAAAAAGGAGGACTGTCCCGTATAATACAGGACGGATGGTCACTGTAAGCATAGAGGATTTTGGGGATAAGTGATGAAATGAGCAAATATTAAAAACGATCACTGATCATGAGCTTTTTAAGTGACCTAGTACAGATCATTGGGCTGGTAGAGGAATGCACGAAACTGTGTTTAAAATTTTTCTAAATAATCCCCTAAAATTCTCAACTTATTCTTAAACACCATTTTCGCATGACTTCCGGCACTAAACAATTTTTAGCTCGGCTATTTTTTTTTAACCAATTTAAAGTTTTTATATGACTTTGGAAAGAAGAATATTTGTACAATTAAAGAAATAATCAGCCTCATCACGAGTTTTATTTTCTCCGAACCGGTTCACTTTTCGTTTCCATGTATTTACTATGGGCGGATGAAAAATTTTCGGTTGAATTTTCTTTTTTCGAACGAAACTGAGGAAAAGGCGGAATAAGTTATGTGAGCATATCGTAAATATGTGGCTAATTTTTGGCGTAAATGTCAAATTAACACCAATTTTTATTATTTTTTCAACTTCTACAACAGTTTTTGTCAAAATTTCAAAAGAAAATAGTCTCTTGAAGTGATTACTTCGAAAAGAACGTTTCATTCCGAATAAAACTAGGTACGATTTATAAAAATCTATATCAATATGTTTTTTTAATCTCATTTAATTTTTATTTTTTAATTACCAAATCTATTTTCTTTTTTAATTTAATGTTAGGATTTGATTGTTTTAGAAAGATAAATATAGATATTTTTTTAATAGAATTTAATTTTTAGAAAGTTATTTTATTTTTTCCTTTGCTTTATTTATTTATTTTTATTTAATTTTTCTTTAGTTTTTAGATTTTATTGTTTTAAAAAGAAATTTATTTTTTAATTTAGAGTATTTTCTAAAAACCTGTTTTATATATTTTGTCTGTTTTTTAATGTATTTTTTTTTTTCCTTTTTAACCGACTTCACAAAAAGAGAAAGTTATCAATTCGTCGGATTTTTTTTTATGTATGTAACATAGCATAACTTTGGACCAAGTTAACCGATTTCTATAATTATGTTTTTAAATGAAAGGTGTTACCTCACTACTAATGTGTTTTACATCCGATGATTGGATCATGCAGAAATTAACATAATCTTAAAATTGTACATGAGCATTGAAGTCGGTTTTGTTTTTTTTTGCTTAAAAATTACTTGTAATTTTTAGAATTTATTGCTTAAAAAATAGCTGTTTTCTTTATTTAATTTAATTTTCAGAAAACTTATTGCTAAAAGGCAAACAGAATAACTGATATTAAAAGAAATGGAAATGGAAATTAACAGAAAATAAAAAATTTTTTTCCATTTATGTAAATTGCTAAAGAAACCGGCTGTTAGAGATACAGCCTCATTTCCTAAATAATCAATAAATTCAATTATTAGATACTTTTTTATAATTTTTAGATTTTATTGTTTTAAGAAGAAAAATAGCTTTTTAACTTCATTTGATTTTTAGAATCTTACTTCGTGTTTTTAGTTAATTAATTTTTCTTCTTTTAATTTAATTGTTTTAAAAAGAAAAATGTACTTAAAAATATTTTTTTTTTTTTAATTTAATTCAGTTTTAAGAGCTTATTTTATTTTGTATTTGTTTTAATAAATTTTTAGATTTTATTGCTTATAAAAAGATTTTTTTTTTTTAATTTATATTTAATTTTTAAAAACATGTTTTGCCTTTCTTTAATTAGTTTTTCTTCTAATTTTAAGTTTTTATTGCTTTATATTTTTCTTTATTTAATTTAATTTTTAGAAAACTTATTGCTAAAAAATAAACAGAATAATAAGATCTTTTCGTTAGCAGATCTTTCAAACAGTCTTGCGGAAGACAGAAAGTATAGTTGCCTTAATTGACAATTGCCTTACGTAAGACTTTTGTCTTTAGATATATTGTCGGAGAAATGAAAAACAGTTGACAGAATTGGCCTGTTAATCGATTTTTATTTTTCATTCTGAGCATTTTGGTATATACTATACATTTCTAAATCTATCTCGATTCCTTTAGGCTCTTACAGATAACTGTTATGCGCACTAAGTTACTATACCCTTGTGAACAAGTGAATAAATACGGTAAATGCGGCGGCAAATATGAATGCAGTGCAGACGGAAGAAGGCGCAAAAAGTGTTAAAACAAAAAAAAAAGTTTAGAAAATAAAAATCCTGGTAGAAAACACGCAAGGCACAGTGCAGACAGAAAGCAATTTCAAGCAATTACGTGCATAAAAAGTACATATCCATATATTTTTATAATTCTATGTATAAACAAAAGCAGTCCATCCATAAAAATCGAACACTGCGCGCAGCCGTTAACAAGCTTAACGAAAAATAATAGGTGTAGGTAACAATAAAACATTTCACTAGGGTGCATAATCAGTAAAGTAACTTTTTAAGACATACCTACCAAAAACGTGATGAAAATAAATCAACAACAATATAATGTGATAATAATATTTTATTACTAGCAGCAACATGAGAAATCGCAATGTTGAACGTTGAACTTGATTAGCACACGCGAACATGCATACATACAAATGCAGACAAGAGTATGTTTGTACCCTGCAGAAAAAAATTTATCAATTGATAAGAAATAACCTGTAGTTTTTTTGCGGGATTTCTATAAAATATATGACTTGTAGTTAGCTACAAAAAGCTAACTTGAAACAAATGGACAAGTAATGCAGAAGTAAAGTACGAGATTTTTTTTCTTTAAACGCGTGTCTATTTAAATATCCTCCACTTCGTAAATACTTTTTCGAATTGAGGACAAATAAAAGGAAGATCGAAATTTCATTTTATCATTTTGAAATTATGTCTGACGGAGTTCGAATATGGGACCACCTACAGCAGAATATGTAAACAAATATGAAATGTGATAAAATAAATAAATAAAACAAAAAATAAATAAAAAATAAAAATATTTTGGTTTTCCTATTGATATTTTATGCCCAAAAGTAGTTAGTTACAAGCTAGTTACATCAAATGTTAATTTTTCGGCTTTTTCCGATACCGGGATTTTCGGGATGGCGTTGTCACAATCCTGGGACTTAGATATTCATTAACAACTTGAATCGAAAAAATTGCTTCTATATTGTTTGAGAAGCTCTCCTACCATGAAATAAATAAATGGGGTTGAAACCATGGTACAATAAATACAGGTATTGTCTTCCCAGAGAGCGCATATTCCGATCTGCCTTATTTAAAAAATATTATTGTTGCCCACACTAAAACGTTTACTGCTGGAATTTCAAAGATATGATTAACTAGCAACCCGCCCCGGCTTCGCACGGAAATAAAATATAAGGCCTATGTCACTCACTGAAAAAATGATTAAAATCGATCCCGTAGTTTTGATTTATTCATTACTGCCCGTGGCCCGCACGCGTTACATTTGGAGTAAAACAATTCCCCCTTCTTTATACCATGAAGATTTCCTGCTATCTTTGGGATATCTAAATTCATACCCTACATTTTAACATATTTACTTTTTGCATTTTTACATATTTATTTTACAACAACAATTAATATATTACAGAATGTCTTTATATACAACGTTCACAGCTTTCTTGTCATTAGACAATACAAACATGTTTTCTCTTGAGGTTACTCTTGAAAGAGCGACATACAGTTGGCCATGTGAAAAACATGTGAAACGCTCAAATCTAAACCTGCAACGTTGAAGGTTTGACCCTGCGATTTATTAATGGTCATTGCAAAAGATGTCTTTACCGGAAATTGTAAACGTTTAAATTGGAATGGTAAATCCGATGGTATCATAGGGATTCGGGGAATCAATCTACTTATAATTTCAGTACAAAATTTACTCAGTTCTATATGTATGATTAACTATGCACAAATTGCCATATTATTAGTATGTGTCGCAGTAAAAAATATGTAAATACTTACCATTTAGAAACAAAAGATAATTACTGATGTAATATCTTCAAAAATTAATTAATTGGATAAGATAAATGCTGTATTGATTAAAATCGCTTCGAAAATAAGCTATTAGTTGTCGTAAAAAGTAAATGACAAAAAATGTTATTGTGGGTGTAGTCGTTGGAATCGATAGCAAATTTAACGCGCTCCGAATCAATAAAAACTATTCAAAAACTGTATTTTAATTATGTGCGATTTATTAATATAGAACGTGAACAGAGCGGTTTATTTCGCTGAAAAAACACTCACAACTAAAAATTTTTCAAATTTGGGTTTTCTGTATAAAAACCCTCAATGCAATGGAATTCAGTACGGCAATAAAGACATGAATTGAAAATGCACACATACATACATACGTCCGAAATTTAATTATGCGAGAGATTCGTACATATGTACTTACATACATACGTACCAAGTTCTTTCACCATACGATCTAATTCAACATGAATGAGGTGGGGTGAGATTCCCGCATAACTTCTAATGTTTCATTCGGTTGACAGCGAACAAACACACAAACAGCTTTTTTTGGAAAAAGTGCTGCTTTTGTTTAAACAATTTTGGTTAAATAAGATATGAATCAACTATTTTTTTTGATGCAGAACGAAAGTAAATATTTCAAAGTTAAACTTCAAGTAAGTTTCATTTTAATCGGTGGATTCTTTTATGATTTATGGCTGTGTAAACAAAAAATTTATAGGTTTTTACCACATTTTGTCCGATTGCCACGCCCCCTTTATATATTTCTTCACATTATAATGACATAAACCTTCCTCTTCAACCAATCTATCTATTAAAAAAAAACCGCATCAAAATCCGTTGCTTAGTTTTGAAGATTTAAGCATTTAAGGGGACATAGGGACAGAAAAAGTGACTTTGTTTTATAATATGTAGTGATTCCAAAAATTGTTAAAAAAATTCAAGGCAATGTAGAATAAAAAAATGGGTAACAAATGCAATAGGAAATTTCTTTAGAATTTAAAAAATTTAAATTTTTTGGATTCACCAGGGCGAATAGGTAATTTTTAAGCTGACAGAGTTAGAAGAACAAAATTCGAACAAATATTGCGAAATTTCAAGGATAAAATTTTAAAGTGACATTTTCAATATTTACCAGCCCTTCTGCACTAGAAACTTGAATATGTTTAAGTTCTACAGGATTTCCTCTTTAATTCTATACCTATACTTCACCTTTCTCTGAAATTTTTAAATCATTTTAATTACTGACGTCAGAGTGAAAAACTAAATATTATAAATATATTGATATTTGTGTTTAAAATTTACTATCGCGCGGTGTTATATGTACAGTGAGCTAGACATAAATATAAAAAAATATTAATTATTAAATAAAAAAATAAATATAGCCAATACTGGTCAAGAAAAGGAGTTTCTATTATTGCCATCAGTGCAAATTACAAGTCCGAAAATCTCCGAAATTACTACTTGCCAATAATCTCGGGATTTTCGAGACCTTAAAAAGTCCGGGTTCTCGGGATTAACATTCCTAGCAACCACCCTTGACTATTTCCCGGCCATCGCCATAGAAATACATATAGTTAGCTTTCATCAAAGAAAAAATACAGATAATAAGTGACTTATAGCTCCTCCCTAATCAACTTAAAGCTAGCTTATAGTTAGATACATTTCCTGCAGGGTATGTACATACAAGCATTTGCCCACAAACACGAATGCATGCACAATTTTTATTCGTATTTTTTTTGTATCTACAGACTAAGCAGTTGCAAGTAATTCAAGTGTAACCTGGTGAACAGCGTGGCAGCGTGGAAAATCAACGGATGTTATAGTAAAATCGAGCTAACAACATGTATTCTTGCTTGTACATACTGTATAAGCACGTATGCATCTACATACATACATATGTTTGTATGTATGTCTGTACATTAGGCTGCATCATTCTCCATAAACAAAAAAAAATTGCTACTGTTTTTCCATCGGATTTATAAAATGGACCGATTTGAAAATACAAACTTGCAAAAATCTCATTATTTTCATTCCCTTGATAAAATTGTTTAAACATTTTTATATAGACCTTTTAAGCTTAACTCCTCCATCATAAAATATGATTTTTCGGTGAAAAAAAAATAAAAATTATTTATAAAAAACTAGATGTTTGGATGTGTTTTCAAATCGGTCCAGCTCACACAAATCTTAACACTTTTCCAAAATATTTTGGAGGAAGTCTTAAAATATACATACTCGTAATAAGTTTTGTAACTCAAGTGGAAAACGCAATTTTTTTAGTGAGCCACCCTAATGTACATACATAAATATGTACATATGGATTTATGTGAAGATATGCAGGAATGACTTGATTGTTAATAAAAATGAAGAAAGAAGCGCGAAAAAATTGACGGGCTCATCAGTAATGTGTAAAAAGTATGTATGCAGCTCTATACCTACTTAGCGCTGTCAATGAAAATTAATTTACCGCAACTTATTATGATTACTTAACTGGATTGCCAGTAATAGGAGTAATTTTTTACTGTTCATTGTACATACATATATACACCTGTACACACATGCATATTTAGCTAGTATGCATATGCACGTGTATTAGGGTGGTCCTACCATCTTTTCAGACACCCGCCAGAATTGAAGAATATCGAAAACTAGTGAACCAGCATGGCGTTACAACGCCCAAAATTTGATTTCAAAAACTTAGCAAATATTCCAAATGTTAAACAGAGTTATAAGTGATCCGAATGTCATATTTCATCTAAAACTGTGCAGCCGTAACTGATTGAAGAGAGGTCTCGCGTAGTGCTAGTTTTTAATTTCATCAAATTTCAAATCACCCTATACCGATAAAAAATGTTCTTAATTAAAAAAAAAAAAACAATAAAACTGAATGGCACATCTACAAGCTAAGGTCTTTAATTTAACTTCTCATTTTTGAAATTCGAAAGAACGGTGCAAATCTAATGACTATCACAAAAAGTGCCTCCTCTTACAGCCCTAATATCAAGTAGAAAAAAGTCCTGTGTGGTACGAAACGGTGCTCCACTGTTCATATTATCGTGGTATTAGTGCTATCGCCCGTTTGTGTGCACCTCCGAGTATGCAACGCGTTCAAAACCGTATCGGACGAAGCAGCGCTGGTTATTTCTGGGCTACTCCCTTCCAATCGACATCTTGGCCAATGAGGCTGTTTATTTGTTTTCAACTCAAAGAGACCATCCTCGCCGAACGCAAGCAAGGCCATCTAGTTTAATGGAGTGGCAACGCAGATGGAATAAGGGGCGATGGACGCATCACTGCATTCTAAATATTGAACACTGAACCCAGAGGTCTCATGGTGAAGTAGACTTCTACACCTCGGAATTTTTAAGCGGTCATGGTTGTTTTAAGGCGTCGATATCTTCATAGAATCAAGTACGACAGTGACCCTTACTGTGATTACTGTGGAAACGCTGCTATTGAGGACGCGGAGCACATATTTCTACTGTGTCCGCGCGCTTTAGCGAACATAGGCGCAGACTACAATCGTCTATCAGTGAAGCCCTTTCCCCGGAAGCTATAGTAAATTATATGCTAAAAGGGAGAGAAGAACCTGGATGGACCTGGCCAGCAGAGCAGTAGCATCAGTGATGAAAACTTTTGAGAAGCTTTGAGAAGCAGCGGCGAATATACATATGTATATAGAATGAAATTGTAAATACGTTATTTCAAGGGATAGCTGTTTCTTGGGTAGAGAGCGCTGGAGGGCATCGCCATGGAAACTAGTCCTTTGCGAAAAATATATTACTTGATAGTTTGATTCATAAATGAAAAGCCTGACAGTACTCGACTTAGGAACAAACTCTTTAGCGGCACAGGACCAAATTTTGACACGCACTGAAAATGACAATAACATACGCCTTCCGACGAAATACTAATACGGTGGTACCTTGGGGTTTGGTACACAGACGGTAAAAGGTTTAGTGGGTTAAAATCGCACACTGACAGGGTTAAAGCTTTCGATGCTTCATCCACGGAAAAAATACATACATAGATTAAGTGAGTTCTGGGTAAAAATATACATACACATACATATGTATATATGTTTGTACTTAGGTGATTTTCCATTTTTGCTATGCAGATGGGCAAGACGCTCTTAGAAAAACAATTTCACTTTCTTTTTTGTCACTACATATTTTGCATATTTTGCATATTTTGCATCTTGTGCGCAAAAGCGTTTTCTGCAATGCGCCTGCAGTTGGCAGCCACAACTTTTTCCCATTTTTGATAGGTTTTTATTTATTGTTGTAAATCGCACGAATACAACACTGCTTAGCCAACAACAATACATACTTACATACAATGTACATACATACATATACATATGCAGTAGGCTGTGAAAATAAAAATATAAAAGCAAAGCGCTTTGTGAATGTATGGGTGCATTCCAAAACGTCAAAATTCAAAGTATCAGTCTCATTTATTTTTAAGCCGAAGAAAAAGTCTAACTTGCGCAACCTTGTTGAAAACTAGCATCTATCCGTGGTTGCGCACATTTGACATTACAATCTACTGAGGCTTAGAAGCAGGGTTGCCACTTTGGTAAATTGTTACCAAAATTGGTAGAAAAAATTTGGATTGGTAACAAGGCAAATTTTTTCTCATTTTGGTAGATTTGTTGGAAAAAATAGAACTTTTCGTTCCCGCTTTATTTTTTCGTTGTTATCTTTATATTAGATATATATTTCTATCCAAAATTCCTTTAATTTTTGAACGCTTTAATGCAAACTTTTTATATACATATATACATTAGACTACATCACCAAACAAAGTTGCGGTTTTTCCGCCGGGATTACAAAATTTATTATATTTTAAGACGTCCACCAAAATATTTCGGAAAAATATTAAGATTTAAGTGAGCTGGACCGATTTGAAAATACCTCCAAAAATGTAGTTTTTTATGAATAAAAATAGTTTGACAAAACAGATTAAGCTTAAAAAATCTGCATAAAAATATTTAAAAATCTTGTAAACGGAATCGTAAGAATGAGATTTTTGATGCTGTTTTTTTTTTACTTTTTTCAAAGATTAATTTACGAAAAACTTGAATAACTGGGGCAAAACTATTCTGATTTAGGCTTATGGGATCTCAGTTGAAAGGTATTTTCACACTGTCTTTATTTCTGTCCAAAAAAAGTCATTCGTATCCCAATATTTTTTTTTCAAATACCAACACATCTTAATTCAACTTTGAATGACGTTCCTCCATCCTACCTTTCCCTTTCATCCTTTAAATGAGTTTATTAGCAAAGAAATAAAAAGGTAGAGAAAATACCTTTCTAATGACACCCTCTAAGTCTAAATCGGAAGAGTTTAGGTTCAGTTATTCAAGTTTTTGTAATACCAATCTTTAAAAAAAGTTAAAAAACAGCATCAAAAATCTCATCATTACGATTCCGTTCAAATTTATTTTTTTTTTATTTTTTTAAAATATTTTTCTGCAAATTTTTTAAGCTTAATCCGTTTTGTCATTTGAGGGGATTTAAAAAAAAAATCTTTAAGAAACTATTTTTATTCATAAAAAACTCCATTTTTGGAGGTATTTTCAAATCGGTCCAGCTCACTTAAATCTTAATATTTTTCCGAAATATTTTGGTGGACGTCTTAAAATATAATAGATTTTATAATTCCAATGGAAAAATAGTAGCGATCTTGTTTTGTATGGGGAGTGATGCAGTCTAGTATACATATGTATATGTAAATGTATATCGATAAAAGGCGAACATATCGTGCTCCATTCCAAACTCATTTTACTGAAATCCTGGGGATTGCCTAGATATTTTAAATGATTCTCTAAATAATTACACACTATGGCGTTGGAAAAAAGTCAACGCCATTTTTTATCAATAGAAAATGTTAAGTGAAAAAAAAAAAACAAAAAACCAGCGGTAAAAATGTAAAATAAAAATCAACGGGAATTTTTAGCTGCACATTGTTAGTTATACTAAAATTCCATGAGCAATAAAACTCCGTACCTTAAATTGTTCTAAAAATTCAGAGCATACAATTTTTTTCAATCCTTTATTTTTATTTGTTTGTTTGAAGCGCAAAAAACAAGAAGCTTTTATGTNGTACCTTAAATTGTTCTAAAAATTCAGAGCATACAATTTTTTTCAATCCTTTATTTTTATTTGTTTGTTTGAAGCGCAAAAAACAAGAAGCTTTTATGTAATTGAAAACCGTTATGAATACTAAAA